>NC_048298.1:252763491-252982377 GCF_013100865.1 Trachemys scripta elegans | reverse complement strand
TGTAGACATATGCACAGTTACAACTGAGTTCCTCTGGATTTATGTGGTATAAATGTGAGCAGCATTTGGTCTTAGTGCTTAGGGCTTGGAATGTTGAGAAGCCGCAGAAGTACAGATTTTGCACATCCCTAGTAAGGCATGGTGCACAGCTACATCACCAGGTGCATAATCTCTCTCCCAGATGCTGGGCATTTGGGCAGAATATGCATGTTGCTCCATCCCTATGCATAGTGAAGCCTATTCCACCTGCATTGTAAGCTCGTGTTAGTGTTTGGCTGGACAAAACCTTGGCCTTATACCCTCACTATGGAGGTGTCCCCTTTGGAGTTCATGCCTGTATTTCTGCTCCATTTACATATCCTAAAGGTAGTAGGAAGGAGCAGTCCCTACAGTGGTGGGGAGGATGACGAGCAAAGGTTAGGCACAACAGTAGTCCTTGAGTCTCTGAGCTTCTCAGCCTAGCTTTGAGCATCATCCAGAGATGGGTGCTCTTTTTGCCATAACCTGTGGATGCTGCTGGTCTGGCAGTGCAAGCAAGTTCTCTGAGTCAGAGAACTACTATTACGCTTCGTCTTTGCCCCCCTCATCTACTCCTTGCATACCTGAACTTAGATCAGGCACAATCTGGCCCTTGGTAACAGTGCATTAAATGGTTTAAAATTTCTAACAGCTATAAAAAGACAAAGGCATGAGAGGAACTTTTTTCTATTATGGTTAATTTTTGTATAAAAATAAAAAGTGTTCTACCAAATGTCCGATCAAATGTAGAAAACTCATTTTGTGCTCTCTACTACTACAAGACTACAGGTATCTGTCAATATCTTTCCCCCTTGCTTTCTACATGGTATTCAAATGATTTCTTGAACTGCTCTACCTAAAGGAGAGAGTGAGAGACAAATCCAAAGGACTGATGGAAAACTCGCTATTATTACAGAATGGGGTAGGAAACAAGTTAACTCTTTAATGTTATTGGCAATTCCTCCTTTTGCAAGTCATTTGGCTGAAGAGCATAAGGGATGCATGTCTGGCATCAAAATAAAAAAAAAATCCTTTTCTCATGTCTGCTAACTGGCATGAGCTGAAAATAAATAATCCATCTTACAGAATTTAGAGGTTCATTTTCTGAAAAGGGCACACAATTTATTGCTGAGGTTTTTAAATGTTGCCTTATTTATTAGTTTCTAAGCTATTTCCCTAGAATCATAGAATCATAGACTATCAGGGTTGGAAGGGACCTCAGGAGGTCATCTAGCCCAACCCCCTGCTCAAACCCCAACTAAATCATCCCAGCCAGGGCTTAATCAAGCCTGACCTTAAAAACCTCTAAGGAAGGAGATTCCACCACCTCCCTAGGTAACCCATTCCAGTGCTTCACCACCCTCCTAGTGAAAAAGTTTTTCCTAATATCCAACCTAAACCTCCCCCACTGCAATTTGAGACCATTATTCCTTGTTCTGTCATCTGGTACCACTGAGAACAGTCTAGATCCATCCTCTTTTGAACCCCCTCTCAGGTAGTTGAAAGCCGCTATCAAATCCCCCCTCATTCTTCTCTTCTGCAGACTAAACAATCCCAGTCCCCTCAGCCTCTCCTCATAAGTCATGTGCTCCAGCCCCCTAATCATTTTTGTTGCCCCTCCGCTGGACTCGTTCCAAATTTTCCACATCCTTCTTGTAGTGTGGGGCCCAAAACTGGACACAGTACTCCAGATGAGGCCTCACCAATGTCAAATAGAGGGGAATGATCACGTCCCTCGATCTGCTGGCAATGCACCTACTTATACAGCCCAAAATGCCGTTATCCTTCTTGGCAACAAGGGAACACTGTTGACTCATATCCAGCTTCTCATCCACTGTAACCCCTAGGTCCTTTTCTGCAGAACTGCTGCCTAGCCATTCGGTCCCTAGTCTGTTGCAGTGCATGGGATTCTTCCGTCCTAAGTGCAGGACTCTGCACTTGTCCTTGTTGAACCTCATCAGCAGCGCCGGCGCAACCCATTAGATGACCTAGGCGGTCACCTAGGGCGTTAACATTTTGGGGGCGGCAACTGCGGTGGCCGGATCTTCGGCCGCCCCGGTCGTCGGCGACATTTTGGGGGTGGGACCTTCCGCCACCTCTGTCAGGGGCGGCATTTCGGGGGTGGGACCTTCCACCGCCTAGGGTGGCAAAAAAGCTGGCAGCGCTCCTGCTCATCAAATTTCTTTTGGCCCAATCCTCTAATTTGTCTTGGTCCCTCTGTATTCTATCCCTACCCTCCAGCGTATCTACCACTCCTCCCAGTTTAGTGTCCTCTGCAAACTTGCTGAGAGTACAGATCATTAATGAAGATATTGAACAAAATCGGACCCAGGACCAACCTTTGGGCACTCCACTTGATACTGGCTGCCAACTAGACATGGAGCCATTGATCACTACCCGTTGAGCCCGGTGATCTAGCCAGCTTTCTGTCCACCTTATAGTCCATTCATCCAGCCCATACTTCTTTAACTTGCCGGCAAGAATACTGTGGGAGACCGTATCAAAAGCTTCGCTGAAGTCAAGGAATAACACATCCACTGCTTTCCCCTCATCCACAGACCCAGTTATCTCCTCATCGAAGACAATTAGGTTAGTCAGGCATGACTTGCCCTTGGTGAATCCATGCTGTCTGTTCCTGATCACTTTCCTCTCCTCAAAGTGCTTCAAAATTGATTCCTTGAGGACCTGCTCCATGATTTTTCCAGGGACTGAGGTGAGGCTGACTGGCCTGTAGTTTCCTGGATCCTTCTTCTTCCCTTTTTTAAAGATGGGCACTACATTAGCCTTTTCCAGTCATTCGGGACCTACCCCGATCACCATGAGTTTTCAAAGATAATGGCCAATGGCTCTGCAATCACATCCTCTAACTCCTTTAGCACCCTCGGATGCAGCGCATCCGGCCCCATGGACTTGTGCTCATTCAGCTTTTCTAAATAGTCCTGAACGACATCTTTCTCCAGAGAGGGCTGGTCACCTCCTCCCCATGCTGTGCTGCCCAGTGCAGTAGTCTGGGAGCTGACCTTGTACATGAGGACAGAGGCAAAAAAAGCATTGAGTACATTAGCTTTTTCCACATCCTCTGTCACTAGGTTGTCTCCCTCATTCAGTAAGGGGCCCACACTTTCCTTGACCTTCTTCTTGTTGCTAACATACCTGAAGAAACCCTTCTTGTTACTCTTAACATCTCTTGCTAGCTGCAAATCCAAGTGTGATTTGGCCTTCCTGATTTCACTCCTGCATGACCGAGGAATATTTTTATACTCCTCCTTGGTCATTTGTCCAATCTTCCATTTCTTGTAAGCTTCTTTTTTGTGTTTTAGATCAGCAAGGATTTCACTGTTAAGCCAAGCCCAGTCATGTGCTACCTGATTTAAACACCCCCCACACACACACACGTTTTTTGTCTGACAGCATATGGATGAAGGAAAGTGGATACTTATTATCTATTTTTAATTTATAAAATGTGACCAATATATCATCTCTTAAAACTAGTACCTGACCTGTTGACCAGTGGCACCGAAAAAAAAGCAGACCCTCACAGCAAAATAAATTGAATCTAATCCAAAAACCTCAAAGAAAAAGCCTCAGAAAAGAGATTGGCTTTCTTCTATGCTATGGGGTTAAATAGACATAGGTTCTGTTGGACCAGTGGAACAAACAGATTAAAGGATTGAGAACCCTGCACTGAAAGCATTCTGCCTCTGACCCCCAGTATTCAGATCTAAAGAGTACTAGATCCAGGGGCTGATCCTAGGAAGGTGAGAGTCTTTCTGCTTTGTTCAATGGGCTTTGGCTCAATCCATAATAATACATGGGGATAAAGTGGTGGCTCAAAGAGCCAGGACTAACTTTACAGGATTTTGCAGAGTAGTGTCAAAACTCATTACCCAAAACAAGAATTTGGAGGTAATGAGGTCTTCAGTGAATGAATGCTATATGCTAAGCTGAAGGGCCACTGCGGTCTGCAGCCACTGTAGCTTCTAAGTGATCATCAAGGGCAATTTCATACAGGGATATGATGGTTAGCGTCCCCCCGTCCAAAATGAAGGGTACTTGCTATATACCCTTGGTGAGCTTAATATTGAGTTCTCTACTGGTGCATCTATGTTCTTCCTATGTTTCAATAATGGTGCAAGCTCTCATGTAGACTGGCCATAGGTATTTTTACATGGAGGATAACACAGAGGAAATGACTGCATTGATGGCTGAAAGGTGATCACAGTGTCCTAGATTGAGAATCAATAGAGTGAGCCACTAGCTGTACCCTAAGAGAAGTTGGTAACCCAAACAGATCATAGAATCCTAGAAATTTAGGGCTGGAAAGGACCTTGAGAGGCCATGAAGTCCAGCCACTGTGCTGAGCCAGGACCAGGTAAACCTAGACCATCCCTGAAAGGTGTTTGTCCACCCTGTTGTTAAAAACCTCCAATGACTGGGATTCTACAACCTCCCATGGAAGCCAAGTCCAGAGCGTAACTACCGTTATAGTTAGCAAGTTTTCCTAATATCTAACCTAAATCTCCTTTGCTGCAGATTAAGCCCATTACTTCTTGACCTATCTTCAGTAGACATGGAGAACAATTGATCACCATCCTCTTTAGAACAGCTCTTAACATATTTGAAGACTGTTATCAGGTTCCACCCCCCGCAGTCGTCTTTTCTCAAGATTAAAGTTGTCCCACCTTTTAACCTTTCCTCATAGGTCAGGTTTTCTAAACTTTTTATCATTTTTGTTGCTCTCTTCTGGGCTCTCTCCAGTTTATCCACATCTTTCGTAAAGTGTGGTGCCCAGAATTGGACACAGTACTCCAGTGGCATAGAGTGGGACAATTACCTCTTGTGGCTTATGTACAACATTCCTGTTAATACGCCCCAGAATGATATTCGCCTTTTTTGCAACTGCATCAAATTGTCAAAGAAAAAAATCTAATAATTGGATATGTACATCCCAAAAGAGAGCAGTGTGTTATTTTCACATAAATAATCCATTTGCAATATGGACTCTGTACCCTCCGAGAAACAGAAGCTCTGGCACTGGTTCAGGTTTCCTGAAAAAAGAGCTCTTAGCACCTCATTAAACATGAGGTGGAGTTTTCCTTTTTCGTTTCTCCTTGAACCCTGTTAGTAAATCTTATTCTAGTGGTAAATGGTTTTGGCAGATTATTATGGGATGCATTTTTGCTACCTTAAAAGAAGTAAATATGTACCTAAAATGCAATGTTCACATTTGTTATTAATTTAACATTATAACGATTTTGAAAGCTCACTTCATCCTTAGCTACATGAAAATGCAAGCACAGATCTTTCCTCTGCAAGGAAGAAGAACAGTAGAATGAGCATTTCTTTGCAGACCAATATGTTTACAATTGTGTCCCTTTCCCAAACTGCTGTTCCACTCTCAAGGTCAAGATACATTTACAATCAGTGGCAGGAGCCAAGGAGACCTGCCGCACTCTGCTACAGTGAGCTTTGCATCAGATCCTTCTTCTCCAGAAATAGGCAATACCCTAAGATTTGTGGAGAACGCTGGCTCTCAGCACTCTCCAGCCCCTGTCTCCCTGAAGAAGCTGTGCTTCCAGGGAATGCATCACACTTCCTGCTCCTGGAATTCCCTCTGAGGAAGGGGGACACTAGGCTGCAGTAGGGAACCCAATGTTAGTTTACCATTAGAAGAGAAGCAGAGCTGAAGGTGTGGGGGAAGAATACAACAGGGCACAATCAAGTTAGTCCCATCCCCACAAGGCAACTAATCCAAACCATACAGTGAGGGTCTGTCTACACGGCAGTCCGAGGTGTGACTGGAGCTTGGGTAGACATCTCCATGATAGCATTGCAAAAAATGGTGTAGATACAGCAGCGTGGGCTTCAGCAGTGCAAGTAGGCACCCAGGATGCTAGGTGGACTTGTGCAACTGCACTGAAGCCCACACCATCTCATCTACTCTGCTATTTTTAGTACAGCTAGCATGGGCATGTCTATCCAAGCTGCAATCACATCCCCTTAGATCGCGGTGTTGAAACATTAAATGAAGTGGGAACAAAGCATTTTGGAAGCAAAACTCCCTCTTTTCACAAGTGCCCTCCCCAAAAGTGCTGGAGTACAGGGAGCATTGGAACTCATAATCATCTTCATAGGTGCTCTGTAATTCATAGAGTTCAAAGCCAGAAAAAGCCACTGTGATCATTTAGATTGACCTCCTGTATAACACTGGCCATAGAATTTCCCCAAAATAATTCCTAGACCTTATGTTTTAGAAAAACTTCCACTCTTGATTTAAAAATTGTTGGTGATCCACCATGACCCTTGATAAATTGTTCCAATGATTAATAATTGTTCAAAATTCAGGCCTTATTTCCAGTCTCAATTTGTTTCAGCTTCCAGCCATTGGAGCGTTACACCTTTGTCTGCTAAACTGAAGAGCCCACTATTAAATATTTGTTTCCCAAGTTGCCAGTTAACCATTTCTCTATTAAGCTAAGTAATACAATTACTAAATAATAGTAATATGCAGTAGCTTTTTGTTTTGATATATTATATTATATTATATTATATTATATTATATTATATTATATTATAGTATGTCATAAATCAGTGTTCTCAATCTGGCCTCTTTTATTTCAAGAGAAGAAAAAAATCAACCCATGATTTACCAGTTATCTGGAAGTCTGCCCTGAAGGAAATTAACATAAACTGGGAAATGTCACTTTCATTGTAAAGATAATTGAAAAAAATGATGGGCTCTTGGAGTTCATAGGAAAGATATGTAGACTCCTGTCTACTTAAATTATAAATCCATACATTATTGAGCTTGGAAATGTACATAGTCTAAACATTCACTTATCTTGGAATTCATATGTAAGCTTCTGAATTCTTAAATCAGATAAATCACTTTAAGAACATAGCAATCAGCTTTGTCCTGTTTCTTTTAATAACAGCACCCATAAAAATAAGAGTTCTGGGAGTGAAATAACGAAACGAAGTAAATTCCTACAACAGTTCTTGACTTGTAGAGCAGTCCCGTCTAATGACAGTATACAGCCTGAATCACCAGTGATCTGCTGGGCAGGGGCCTTCCACCTTTCCAGACTACTGTACCTCTTTCAGGAATCAGATTTGTCTTGTGTACCCCAAGTTTCACCTCACTTAAAAGCTACTTGATTACAAAATCAGACATAAAAGTACAAAATCACAGCACACTATTATTGAAAAGTTGCTTACTTTCTCATTTTTATCATATAATTATAAAATAAATCAATGGGAGTATAAATATTGTACTTACATTTCAGTGTATAGTATATACAGAAATATAAACAAGTCATTGTCTGTATGAAATTTGCTAGTGTTTTTATGTAGCCTGTTGTAAAACAAGGCAAATATCTAGATGAGTTGATGTACCCCCTGGAAGACCTCTGTGTACCCCTGTTTGAGAACCATTGTGCTAGGGTACATCTGAGAATGGGCAACAGGGGACAGAGAGACTCTAAAAAGGTGTTCAGGAGACCCCAGCATTGCAACTATCTCCATGGGACCATACAGTGGGGGGGTCTTAGGTAGGCGGTAGGTACTGCTAGTTGATTTACTAGAAAGCAACAAAGAGTCCTGTGGCACCTTAGACTAGGTCTACACTACCCGCCTGAATAGGCAGGTAGAAATCTACCTCTCGGGGATCGATTTATCGCGTCCCGTTGGGACGCAACAATCGATCCCCGAATCGATGCTCTTACTCCACCAGCGGAGGTGGGAGTAAGCGCCATCGACAGAAAGCCGCAGAAGTCGATTTTGCCGCCGTCCTCACAGCGGGGTAAGTTGGCTGCGATACGTCGAATTCAGCTACGCTATTCACGTAGCTGAATTTGCGTATCTTAAATCGACTCCCCCCTGTAGTGCAGATGTACCCTTATAGACTAACAGATGTATTGGAGCATAAGCTTTCGTGGGTGAATACCCATTCGTCAGACGCATGACGTCTGACGAAGTGGGTATCCACCCACGAAAGCTTATGCTCCAATACATCTGTTAGTCTATAAGGTGCCACAGGATTCTTTGTTGCTTTTTACAGATCCAGACTAACACGGCTACCCCTCTGATACTTGATTTACTAGCTGCATCATTCAGTTACCTAACTCCTGTTTGGGGCAGCCTGCAAGCCATGAGCTGTAGTTATTATCTGCACCATGCACACCAGTTGTATTGTGTTCTCTGCACATACTCAGGATTACTGCTCACAGCCCATTTACTCTGCCTTTGCACAGGTGATGTGAATTGTGAATTATTAGTAATGTTTTTGCTCCAGGCATTTCTAACAAACACATGATAAGAGCATTAATTAACTACGCTGTACTTTGTGATCCACTTGTCAAGCAGCTAGAAGCCAGCTGTTTATGAAGTCTTGTACCATGTGGAAAGCAAATAAACAAAGAAACACACAGTACACCACTAGCATCATGGGGAGTCACAATATACATAGGAGGCTGTAAAACCAAACAAAACCAATTCTGGGTGTGAGGGCGTGCATGCACACACATTCAGCAGTTGATGTTCTGTAATAAAGGTTTTATCAGCAAGAGTTTAGTCTGACCAAATTATTCACAAATTGTGTAGCCACAAATGATTTATACATGTCATCACAAATTCATGCTTATAAAAACCTTTATAGCAAACCATGCTATCATGTTTTCTGTATATACTACATATAGTATGCAAAATGTATTGTAGAAATCTTTAAAAGATTTTTAATATATATATTAGGATTTTTTTATTCCTCTGTCAATAAAGTCAGAACCTCTTTTTACTATGTGTCCAAGTGTATAAGAGTTAGAGGAAAAGAGCATTGTAAATAATAAAGTAAAACAACATTACACAAAGTACTATTTTCTGTGCTGTAAATTGCATGTCTAATATCTCAGTACCACCCAGGGTTAGAAACAAGTGCTGTGTGTCCCATTGGCAGCCCTAAAGGAATGCAAGGTATTAGACTTTAAATAGGCAGCAGGACTTGAATAATGCCATTTTTGGACCCAGTCCAGAATACATTTTGGAGGAAATTCTACGGTTTTGGGGAGAAAGAAGGATATTTTTCTCTTGCAGGTTGTTTTTTATTTTTAATAAATAGATGCTGTTTGAAGCTATTTACAGGTCTGGAATGTTAAAATATGTCCAGGGCCCTGGATCAGCAGGCAGAGTATGTATGAGAAGGTCAAAGGTGTATAATCAATACAATTTATTACATGACGGAATTACAGTTTATTATGTGGCTAGCACCAATATAAATGCAATTCATCTGTAGCTATGAATGCATACATATTCATTTAAGCGTTTTGTATTATGTATTATAACATTTTAATTGTTATTAATTTATTTGCTGGTACTCATTTTTATTCATCAAAGAACCCACTAAATAAAATTATACTGAGAGTGACTTCCATGTAATTAGATATAATAGGTTGTGTAAATCACAGAAGTTGAAAACAATATGTCTTTCTGCAGACAATATTTAGCTGCATTTTGAAAATACATAGAAGGGAAAACCTGGTTTATACCTATTTGTTATGGCAGAAATCCAATATTTATCCTCCGTTATTACTGCAAAAAATGGATCATTGGGATCACAAAGAACAGCTGTTTTAATTATAAGATCCTGATATCTCATATCAAAGTTTTCATCATCTTGGGCAAGCTCCAGAAATATACCCACGGGTTCATTTCAATCCACCTGCTTTTTCTGATGGATAAGATTAGGTAGTCTAGAGAACAAATCTGTTTCAGAATGTTGAGATACAGTCTGTATATGAAGAAGTTTTCTCCTCAGATTGATAATGCTATGGCAGCTGTTATTAATATAACTTTTACAATCTCTGTTACTTTGGTGGTGGTGGTTGTTAGGTAGTTATGATAATCAGGGGATTACATCTGCGGAGAAAGTTTCCATTACATTAAAGTCTCTTATGTCCCCCTGACACACATCTGCAGAATACTGAACCAGGCCAGGAGCATTTGGATATTCCCAGCTCTGGCAGGGCAAGCTAAGTGATATAACATTAGCTTTTCTATGCTCTCTGGGTACCCTTTCTTTAAGGGAATGGCTCCTTTGTGTTTTAACAGATGCTATGCTCTTGGTAGCAGAGAGATTAGAGGGGCCATTCAACATTGAATCAGTCATGGATCCTATCGATGTCAAGATTTCTGAAGCCATCATGAACATGCAAGAGAACAGTATGCAGGTGTCAGCAAAGGTACTGTGCAAGTCACTTATTATCCGCTCTTGAATGTTGCAGCCAGGGAAAAATTAGCAAGCCCTGTCTGCAATCCTCTGTCTATGAAGGATTGACCATGCTACTCAAAATTATAGTCTCTTCTCTTTGAGTGCACCTGGCCCACTCTAACTGTCTCACCTTGTTAAAAACTCTTTAGATTTTTTTCAAGCAAGAATGGTGTTGCAAAAAGTACCATTCAATTAGCTACATATTATTGGCTGCTAAAAGGTTTATGACAGACAAAGAATGTTGAATAATGTTTCATATTTGTTGGGAACTTTCTGTGGTTGCTTTATAAGAGGCAGTCTGCAGAGTGAGGTCTGTAACATGTGCTTGGTCTGTGACTTTCCTTATTAACATCTAACCATGCTGTCATCTGTATAGCTCAGACTGATGCATGACATGCTGGAGGTGACTAAATTAAACATCCCGTTTAACCTCCTTTTAATGGCAACTCAGGAAAAACAGGATTATGTTCTACTGCCTCTGATTATCAGACCTCAGTTTGATAGAGTCTTGTCTACAATCTGACATAGCAATAAACAGAGTTTCCTCCTTTCCATCTTCAGTGCGTGTATCTATGCATCCACCTGTAGCTCCTCTGAACCCATTATTATCAAGGTCCTTTGAATTCAGTAATAAGTATTGTTGAGCTGTTAGTGAACAACAGAAGACTTTTCCTTGATTTATCTTTAGTGGTACTCCTTGGTACAGTATCTGAAGTCAATAGTCTTGCTATCTTCTCTGCATCAAAAGACTGGCCAATTCTCATTGATCTAACACACTTGGGTATTCATGTCTGCACTGCAAGGCTGCTAGCTGATTCAGTGCTTTTTCATTTCCCAGAAAGAAACTACTGTAACTAGGAAGTTGCGGGAGGGAGAAGGTTTGAGATTGTTTGTTTTAAAAATCCCCAAAACCTGCTATTTATGGACCCAGTCCTGCAAGGTGCTGAGCATTTCAATTCTCAGTGAAGTTGTTAGGATTTTAACAGTGCTCTACACCTTGCATGATGAGGCCCTGTTCCTGCAGTGGTGATCTTAGAGCTCACCAGACACACTGAGAATCAAACCACACTCTCTCCTATGCTGTGAGATTTATAGCCTGGCTTTGTAGCATACTCCACCCTTAAACCAAGAAAGAAGCAAAACTTTTCCTTAAAAGAAAAGTTTTCATTGAAAACTCACCCAGTCTGTATGTTCTAATCGATTTAATTTTCATTTTGATCGCTTGCTCCCCAGAGCAAGCAATGTTTTTTTTAATTGGCCAGGAAAAAGGCCTTCCTGCCTAGATCAATGACACCACCACTCCTTGGCATGAACTCAGCTCCCTTCTCACTTGCAATAATACAGACTTTTAGCCTTTCACTGGAAAATATTTGAATTGCTATAATGGTTGGTAAATCATGGGACTATTCCATTTGCACTGTAAAGCTTTCATTTCTTGTGGGGAAGTCTGGTCACACCCTTCCTAAAATCCTGAGCTGTGGAAGCCATTTATAACAGTGAAATTAACCTTACTGTACTTTTATACCTGATAGGGAAATCCTCTTGCTTGAGGGAGTTTTATTGATTACGGCTCCCTCACCTTTCTAGATTTAATCCATGCCTTTAGATCATGCCTCTCCAATAAGTTAGACCTCCTGTAAGTAACCCATAAAATGTTCACCATAATAAGAGTTTGGGGCCTTGGATTGTTTTGGTTCAGTGGTATGATCTCCTCTTGAAATTCTTCAGTTCCCACCTACCCTGAACATTAATGATATGCCTCATGCCTGTGGCATTAATGTCAATGACTCCAGAGAAGAGGAAAATCATTCTTCAAAATCAATTGTTGTGAACCAGGGGACTGAAATGCATTGCATATCATTTACAAATTTCCCTTCAAGAATACAACAGCATTCACAACTGGATCTTCTTTTTAGCATATACGCAACATGCTTCAGGTGGCATGTAACCAGCAAATTTGGTCCACTGGTTGGATCTTTAGCTTCCCCGCGTCATGGCAGGTACAGATGGGTAGTGCGACGGGAACGCTGGTCCATGTCCCCACCCCACCCCCACACACAACTGTATTATAACAGTCATCTTTTGCTTATAAAAATAAGTGTGTTGCATAATATACCAATGTATGCCACCTTCTGATCCATTGATATACATGAATACCATGTATTAGTAGACTTTGAATCAGTTTTCTGTAGTGTAAATTTTTCCATTTATAACTACTGCCCTCCCTGGATATAACTTAGGTGAAAATTAAATATAGATATAATTTGGCTGCATAAAAGAGAATTTCAGAGCTGATCTAGGAAGACATTTACATTTGTCAGTTATTCTCAAACTCTAGGAGGAAAACTTATCAAATACCACTTTCTGCTGGAAAATATTAGATAAATGAATGGATATTGACACTAGAGATTTAACACACTCCTTGGGCAGCATACTATTTTTCCAGTATTACATTTTTTCCAGACAATTCTGGACTATACATTAGACTGACCCCTCTCTCAAGATGGATTGATTAGGGCTCTCAGTCAGCATACCACTAGCCTCTAAATGTAGCATTGTCTCTTGTGAAAATTATACTGTAATATACATATAATGTCATGCATACGCACATAGAGGCTTCACTTTACCCACCACTGAAATGCAGTCACTGCTACTGGGAAATCTGGCTGTTGTTTAACAAGTCCAGTTTATCTACTGGTGTAAACTGGTGCAGCTGTCTTCAAATCAACAGAGCTATCCCAGTTTACCAACTGAGAATTTGACCCTTTGAGTTTGGCATGGTGTACCTGGGGCAATCTCTCTGAAAGGCATCTTGATAACTCCTTCCTATATACCTGACACAGCCTCATAGTTATTTTACTCCAAATTCCATCCCTCTCCTAATTCAAATATTTTCTGAAAGCCTGCCTGTTTCATAAGGTTTTCCCATTAGAATATAATCTCACCAATTTGTGTTTGTTTGTTGAGCAAGGCACTGTTCTGTATTGTGCCTACTGTGATTTTATATTGGAATTTCTTTGGGACAAGGATCATATTTTTGGCACAGTTCACCTATTATACAGTGCTATATAAATAAATAAAAAGATATGCTCCTGTGTGAATAATGGTGGCCATCAATGCCAAAGCAGCAGTAACAAAAACATATTACGTCTCAGTTTTTAATATTCATTGTTTATCCTTCCTTTCTTTTTGAGTGTTAGATCGGATATTGAAGTACCCATCCAGTTTCCTACGCCTGCATATTATACGAGAGATATTCAGTACCATTCTTGGTGCCCTCCTTCTGCACAGTCTTCTGTTCATTTTTTCACTTTATCCTCTCATCTGTTAGATGCTGTAGGGATTCGGTCTTAGCTAATATTTTGGATGTTTTTTCTCTAAATTCTCTAATGGCCCATTGACATTAGTGGGAATTGGATTGTTCCCTAAATCAATGGGACTACTCATGTGCTTAAAGTTAGGCATGTCTGAGTACTTCTCTGAATCAGGTCTGAGTGTCTTACATTTCATTCCTCCTGTTTCCTGCACAACTTCTTTGATTTCTTTACTTGTATTCTTTACGACTGTTATGCTAATTATCTGTTTGTTAATTAACTAATCCATATATTTATTCCTTCAGTATATGTCAGCAAGTTAGTATTTGTTCTAATTCTCTCTTTTGCAGCTAAAATCTGGGATTGATACTTCAGGGTTCTCTGACAGTATTTTCATTTTGTATCCCCTATTTCCCCAGGAACTCTGTCGGTGAAATGTAGGATTTGAATGTCTTCATCATATGTTACTGCTATTGGGAATGTTGGTAGTTTATTTTTATTGTATGTTTTGTAAATTTTGTTGTTGTCCTTTTCTGGCAAAGAATGATATGCTGGCAATTTTGATTAAGGATGGATCATTTGGGTATAAACCAAACCCGAATCACCCTTTGTGCTAGGGCTTTGTTGAGAGAGTGGGACAGGCTTGGCACTGTATGCAGAGTTAAAATGTAATAGCTGACTGGTGATGTCATTGCACACCATCTCTGTGTTTGAAGAAAGTGAGAATTAAATTGGCAGATGGCAGCAATAGTTCTAGGCTGTCTGGCAAGGACAAATACATAACACTATCGCAGGCAGCTTGGACATTTCTTCTAGCTTGATCCACCATTACCAACACAGGAGAAAAAATGGGTTCCCCGGTATTATCAAAACTACACTTCCTCTTCTCCAAACTTCTCTCTCTCTCTCTCTCTCTCTCCATACACACACACACACACACACACACACACACGGTTTTTTTAAAAAGAAAGCAGACGGTTACCTTCCAGACCTCAGATGCCTAAACTGATTCATTCAAATCCCAAAGTTGAAATACTAACCTTCAAGCCATCAATTCACACCATAAAACCAGCAGGCTGGATGTTGTCCAGAAATCTATAAGGTGTATTCTTTCACATACCTAATAGTTTTTTGTTCAGGAAATGTTCATGTGCCCCTTCTTAGTCTACATTTTGAAATCCCAAGACTCATCTTTTCACTTCCTGTCCTGTCCCTTACCACCTGCATACAGGTTAGAAAATGTCCCTTTTGTGTAGTTAACAAACTGCGGATTGCATCTTCATTGTATTACTGTGAGATAACTTTCAAAGGAGAAGATGATTTCTCCTCTCCAAATCTGTAAAGTACTATAGAGTTCTGCTGTTGTCTGGTTGCATGCAAATTTGATGACAAAAACATACACAATGCAAGAAAAAACTTTTATATTTCAACAAATGCATCAAAATCTGTACCAATTCTCCAATATGTGATAGAAAAAAATGAAATGGAAATAGAAAGAAAAAATATCATAGTAGATTACTTGAAGAGAAATGGGATTACTAGCAGTTCACGAGAACAGTATGCAAATTTAGGCAAATTGTTTGTGTTTGGTATTAGAGCTGGTTGAAAAACATCCACAGGGAATTCTGATATTTCAAAATTTGTTTTCATCCTTAATTGAGACAAAAAGATGAAATATCAAACGTTTTCACTGAACAAAAAATTAAAAAAAAAAACTATTCAGAAAAGTCTAAACAAAAATTTTCAACATTTTTGATCAATACAAACCATTTTGACATGAAATATAAAAACGCAATGCCAATTCATATTGAAACGCTTTGTTTCTACATGTCAATCTAAAACAAAAAATTGTTTGGAAAGGTCAATTTGATTGTAAATGACATTAGAATGAAATGTTAAGTTAAAATATCAATTCAAAATGAAACTTTTTTTAAAAATATCATGAGAAAAATCATAAAATATTGGTGAAATTAACTTTTGCCATGGAAATATCAGTTTCAATGCAGCCATATTATCCAGTGGAAAAAACGTCGGAAAATTTTTGTCCAGCTCAATTTGGCATTATGAATATGTGGGGCCCTACCTATCAAAGTTGTCTTTATAACTGTACCCTGTATGCCAGAAACATCCTTACTTATTTTAACCCTATTGTATAGCACTGGGTACACTCAGAGTACTATGGTAAGAGTACTAAGTAAGACTCCAATTCAGCAAAACACTTAAACAAGTATCTGTATTTAACTTTAAGTGTATGAATAATTCCATCCTGGTTCAGCAAAGCACCTTGCTTAAGTGTTTCCCTGAATAAGGACAGGATTGCTCATGTGCTAAAAGTTAGGTATATGTTTAAGCACTTTGCTGAATGGAGGCTTAATAAGTTAAGAATGACGACTGTCTGCTCTTCTGTGGATAATTCTGGCCTTCAGTTTCAAAGCAGCAGTAGAAAAACTTATAGCGAAACTCCACATGACTCATTTTTTTAAAAAGTTAAACGTCTGTTTGTGTTAGAGTTGCCAACTTTGTAATTTTTAAAAACCAGACACTCCAGCAGGAGTGCTGGAACTTCCCCAACAAGGCCATACCTCGTCCCCTGAGGCCCCTGCCCTTCTCCACTTTTTCCCACTGAGGCCCTGCCCCCCGTTCGTTCCTCTTCCCCCATCCTTCCAGAGCTTGCTATTCTTCACCTCTCCTCCTGGGTCGAGAAGGACTCACCTACAGAGCCGGGGCTGGGAGCTGCAGCTGCCCAACGCTGGTAGGAGGTGGCCCCTGCTGAGTAAGGGCTGGCACTGGTGGTGACCCGGTGCCTCCTCACCTATCCTGCCCACAGTAACCGGACTTTGGGTCTTCACTATGAAGTCCCCTTTATGACTGGACTTTCTGATAGAAAACCGGGCACCTGGCCACCCTAGTTTGTGTGAAGGCTGGTGAAGTTAAAATCCAGCTTTCGTTATCTATAGATATTAATAGATATTCAATAGCATCTCTAGTGCTCTCCTTCAATATGTGCAGTAAAAACAGCACTGCTTATATTCTACTGATTTTTTTCCAATTTTTTTTTTATTCAGACTTTATAATTAATTCAAACTGGTGCCTCTGAAAACTGCCAGACTGACATCCCTGAGACATATCTTTATCCAGCGAACAAGAACAATGGTAGAACATACTCCTCATGATTGCCCAGTCAGTGTACCTCAGCTCTGACATGCAGAGACCATCTTTTAGGGGGATAAGAGGCTAGTTAAGTTATAAGGCCATTGAGCCCTTGACCTCTCTTCTGAGACTGCCAACAAGATTACCAATTAGTGCCAATTGTGGTTGGGGGGAGGGGTGGGTTTGTGGATACCTAACAGGTCTTAACTTAATTTGAAACCAACTGCAGCTGCATCCAATCACAAAAGATTTTTTTTTCTTGTTTCTCTTTCTGGAGGGATAACAACCCAAACATCATTCAGATGTTAGCCCATTTCAATGACTACCAAAATGGGCTAAACTCAAAATGTGACCTAGATGAAAAAGGCCCTATACATTACTGCAAATCCCTTGAATAGATTTTAGTAATGATGTCCGTCGAAGTTTTGAGTTAGGGCTGGTAGTTAATTCATTATTACCAGGATATCGATGCTAAGTTACAAACCTATGAATGGGATATTGCACTTGTAAAGTATCACTCTTCCTTTAAAGGTTTGATGTAACCTAAAATGCTTCTTTCAGGTCTTTCAAGGATGTGGCCAGCCTAAACCAGCACCTGCTTTAAGATCTTCCCGCTCTGTTCCTGAGAACTTCAATACCCGCTTTAGGCCATACAATCCTGAGGAGAGACCAACAACAGCTGCTGGTACAAGTTTGGATAGACTGGTAAGTAATAACATTTGCTATCTTCTCTCATTAGGCTAGCAGAAATGGAGGGGGAATTTTGCTTTGAGAATATTCTTTCACAGGAGATGTTTAATATTTTCATAATTACTGTATGTAATTATCATGTATGCTGTGCAACTTTGTAGTAAACAAATGACTTTTTACACTGAAAACAGTAAGGAAATTACATGTCTTTGGAGACCAGTATGACTCAGATTTGATATATTGGAGAGATTGGAAGGTGATAAACTCTTTCCTTCTGGTCATGAATTAGATAGATGATTCAAGGAAAATACTTATTAATATATTTCCTTTGGAAAAAATTGTCTACATCAGATCTCCATTTAAGTATTAAATTAAGGATTCAGCAGCCAGTTCTTCAATATATGCACTTATAATGTGCATTTCTCATTCATCAGGTCCAGTGCTTCATTTAATGTGGCTGTTTGTAAAGTTACCGTCGGCTTTTTTTTACAACACACTCTTTAAAAATAGGCTTTTGATAAGCTAGCATGTAAGTGATCACTAATCTTGCCTTATTTATTCAGTAATTTTAAAAACAATCATCTTAATATAAAGTTATTTTAGTTATTTCAAGTCAGTGGATTCATATCTCAGACAACAATATTCCTGCTATTTGTACACCTATAAAGTGGATTTAAGGATGTGTAATTATTAATGTTGTTAATATTATTTTGCAGTTATGGTGTAAAGTTAATGGATAAAAGCATTAAGGACATAAAGCACCTAAACCAAAACTGTTTGCATTATGTAAACACAGCCTATTGTACTTCTTTCTGAATATTAGAAAGCATGCCTATGCATGACTTCTTCCATACTTTTTACTTAATATCATAAAATTAGAATCGTAAGCTTAAATTGGTTTGAGCTGTTTCCTGATACACAAGTGAGTTTCAATATTTAAGGAGAAATTTTATATGCTTCTAATTCAAAACAAGATCCAGGTCGCTATTTTATACAATCATTTCGGATCAGCATTCAGGTCACACTTGCCATCAGTATCTGGCCCAAGCCGTGGAAGCTAATGATCCAACCAGTGGACCAAATTCGGTTGATGAATCCTGGTCACATGCCACTTGAGGCATGTTGTGCATATGCTAAGAAGAAGACTAGCTCCTCTTATAATTAAATTAGCACTCAAGGCTGCCAAGTCTTTCCCATAGTCTATATTATAATATATCTTACCCCTTAATTTTAATTAAGTTAAAAGAATATATATGATATTTCAAATCAGGACATGGGCTTGTATTATAGTTGTACTAACTTTAAGCAACAGCTGGGGCACACAGTAATTCTGGCAACAGTGTAGCTTGTTTCCCCCTAAAACAAAAAGGTAAAATCTATGTTTGTCTCCATGATAGATTCAGATGATTGGTTTACAAACATGAAGGAAGCATATTACAGTGTAACACTTTAAACTAAGATTTAGCCATAGGGTAAAATTCTGGCCCCAATTAGAGTGAATGGCAAAACTCTAATTGGCTTCACTGGGGCAGGATTTCTCCCTTAAGGGTATGTCTACACTGGAGCAGGAAGGTATAATTCCCAGCTTGAGCAGACATACTCACATTAGCTCTCATCAAGCTAGGATGCAAAAAGTGGAGTGGCCCAAGGGGCTAACCACTGTGACTATACACCATGGGTCTCTGACAGGTGCTCAGAACAACTATCCCTCTTGCTGCTACAGCCACACTCTGTTTTTAGCATGGTAACATAAAAAGTGTTAGTGTGGGTATGTCTGCTTGAGCTGGAAATTACACCTTCCAGCTCCAGTGCTGTCATTACTCAAAGTCTGTATTCGTAGGCTCCAGTTCTTCACCCTGCTCCATGCAAGTGCAAGGCTCCTTCTGCATGGATGCACATACAGCACTGGGGCTACAGCCAACTGAAAGCTCATTGAAGCCAGGGGGAGTTTGGAGTGCTCAAGGAATTAAGTTACAGGATATAAAGGAGCCAGTGGGAGGAGAGGGGTTAAAAAGGAAAGTTGGTAGTAATAGTTCATCTTGAACTACTTCTATATACCAGGAGCAGCTAAAGCAGGGGTGGGCAAACTTTTTGGCCCAAGGGCCACATCTGGGTGCGGAGATTGCATGCAGGGCCATGCAGGAGCTGGGGCAGGTGGTTGTGGTGCGGCAGCGGGCTCAGGGCAGGAGATTGGGGTGCAGGAACGGTGTGGGGTGTGGCAGGGGGCTCAGGGCAGGAGGTTGGGGTGCAGGAGGAGTGCAGGGTGTGGCAGGGGGCTCAGGGCAGGGGTGTGGTGTGCAGGAGGGGGCTCAGGGCAAGGGGTTGTGGTGCAGGAAGGGTGCGGGGTGCAGCAGGGGGCTCAGGGCAGGGGGTTGGGGTGCACGAAGGGTTCAGCATGTGGGCTCCAGCCCAGCGCCGCTTACCTGGAGTGGCTCCAGGGTGGCAGCGGTGCGCAGCGGGGCTAAGGCAGGCTCCTGGCCAATGGGAGCTGCAGGGGGCGGTGCCTTCAGGTGAGGGCAGCACGCGGAGCATTCTGCCTCCCTGGGGTCAGGGGGCCAGCCGCTTCCGGGAACAGCACGGGGCTAGCAATCCTGCGGGCCGGATCCAAAGTCCTGACAGGCCGGATCCATCCCACGGGCTGTAGTTTGCCCACCCCTGAGCTAAAGCATTGTTACCTCTTAAAAAGAGATCAGGCATTCCTCATACATATAGTGAGAATACTGCTGGAACCACTAATGTCTTTTACAGGGCAAAACCATTTAAACTATGATACACAATAAATAAAATAGCAATGGAGCAGATTCATCTGTAGTTGGCCATCGATGGCTGTAACTAAGGCAAACTTTCAATGTAGACAGTGCTTTATACCCTGTGTAACCTCATTGACTTTCAATGGGGAATTTGGTCCCATTTGACTTGACCAGATTAGATTTCCCCAAGTTTTTGAAAGGAGAGCAAGTTTATCATTGATATTCTCACTTAACAAAGTGTTACAGCTAAATATCTACCTAGTCTGGTGACATTTAAATTGAAAAGTGTTATTGTCCTTGTAGCTATTAATATCTGTATCAAATACAGATCTAAACAGTCCCCTTAGTGTTATCTCTTTTTGTGCCCAGTCCAGCATCCACTGAAGTGAGAGATGGCCACTGACTTCAGCTGGAGTTGGAACAGGATTCTCAATGGATTGGGGCATAAGGTTTTGTTTCAGAACTATGATCCTTTATCCATGCTTTGAAAAGTCTCAAACCAAGTAGTGAAAGTTTCCCAGAAATATTTAAATGCTATAATTTTTTGAAAATAGTATTACAAAAAGGCTGATGTTCTGAACAAAATTCTCATAATGTGTATGATTTGATGTTTTCCAGTCTGTGTGTCACTCACTTTTGATTACTCAATTAATGTAAATATATAACAAAGTAACTCACTATTTTCATAGGCAGTATACCATAAATCTAGCCTCCTTTGAATTTTTTTTTGCAAGCAATGCCAAAAAAGTTACAAACAATTAATAATACCTCCCTGTCTTTCATGGTAGCTTTTTCTTGTGTTTCATGTGACTATTCAATACTAGATTAATGCTTTTGAAAGAACTCTGTCTTTGAGATTTCATTCTTAAAATACTGTACTGTCAAATCATTGACCATTAAACCATCATAGCAAAGACAAAAGATGGAGCTTCCTAGACTCTAAAAAGTGAAGTGACAAACAAAACTGGTATCATCAGAAGAATCAGTCTTTGACAGCATATTCTCAGAAGAAAACAAATTATTCAAATTATTTCAGTCATATACTACAATGTAATATAGTTTAAGTCAGACTTGAGCACCCACCATTTGGGGACAGATTTTTAAGACATCTCAGCTCCCCTTCAGAAACCTAAATGAAGTGACCAGATTTTCCAGAGTACTTAGCACCCAGCAGCTCCCATTATGTTGCCTAAAAATGCAGTTCTACAAATCTGGCCCGTTATCATTAACTTAACCTGTTTTGATACATCCAATCATTTCATTAAAGCAGAGGCAGTTATTACTTAATGGCAGAACATAGACATTTGGGGAAGAGCGTTATATGTTATCAAATTCATAATAGCTGCATCCTAATGGCATTTGATAAATAATAAATCGAAGTAAGACCTGCAAATGTGAAAATGAAATATCAAAAAGTAAAGTTGGCATGTATTTAGCTTAAAACTGATCAAAATACACTTATGATGTCAGACTTAACATGTGTACTCAGCTTTCACTGCTGGGTCTTCTTGGTTTCTTCTGAAATGTATTATCTAAGAATTCTCATTTACAAGAGACTGCTTATAATGACACTTTATCTTCTCTGTGGTTAGCTGCTTGGTATAACCTGCTATGTTATTTCTTTTCTGTTCCCTGAATCTGTTTTCCTCTTGCTTCCCAGAGGACTATCTGGAGGACAATGCAACATGGTGTAAGCTTTGGTATTCTTATTCTTCACTTTCATACCCATTTGTCTTGTAAAATATTGCCAAACTACTACTTCTAGTTTCATCTCTACCATTTTTCTTTTTTTATCTGTAGACTAAAACCAAGCCGTGTCTTTCATAATTTTAAATAGGCTAATTGAATTCTGAGTCGTGCTTAGAGTTTATAGTTCTTTTCCACACCATTCATCTGTTCTGAAGGTGGTTTCTGATCTCAGTGAAGGAGTGTTATCTATCAATGACAGCAAACAGGACAAGATGTCAGGACTCCTGGCGTTCTAGTCCTGGATAGACCATAGTCTTCCTATGTGCCCTTAAACAAGCCACTTAGCCTCTCTATTTGATTTGCCCATCTGTACAATGGGTTTAATAATTTTTACTATTTCACAGAGGTGATCAATGTTTGTGAAGTGCTTTGAGACCCTGGGATAAAAAGCAAAGGCTGTTCTCAGCAGAGGGCCTTAAGTCATCAAATTCAAGCTGGAACTCCAGCTGAGACTGAGTCTTACTACCTAAAGGGAGAAATGACAGATTTCTTTCTTTCAGAAAGACTTCTCTTAAGAACCTCCACATTGCAATGAGGCCCTGGCTGTAGGATGTAAGAAATACACTCCACATATTTGATTCTTCTTGAGTAAACTGCTTTACATGCAGGGAAGCGGTGGGGGCTTACACCTCTTCCACGAGAGAGTGGGTGTATTTTTATGTACGTAAATCTATGCATCTAAGAAGACATCTGCAGCTTCAGATGACATTTTGAGCTGGAGGGTGATTAGACTAGCAAGATTCTGCTGTATATGCTGCTTTATTAAAGTCAAACTTCCTTAGAATCATAGAATATCAGGGTTGGAAGGGACCTTAGGAGATCATCTAGTCCAACCCCTCATCAAAGCAGGACCAATCCCCAACTAAATCCCCAAATGGCCCCCTCAAGGATTGAACTCACAACCCTGGGTTTAGCAGGCCAATGCTCAAACCACTGAGCTATCCCTCCCTCATATACTGTACATAATGACATACCCATTCTATGGGGACAGGCATCTGAGAAATTGACCGCAAAGTTATGGGTGTGATTTACATTCAGATACAGTATTGTAGCTGCATAAACAAGTGCATGACCATGCGCCCAGACTAAAAAAGAGAGGGTCTTTCATGCTATTTGCCATTAGAATAGGAGTGCATTGTCTCTTGCTTGTAGGAGAGCCTTCCTTTAGTCTGCTGCCTGCTTTCATTCACACAGCAAACAAAAACTATTTCAGTGAGCAAAAATCTTTCTGTACAGTGCTACATTCAGGTTTATTATTTTCAGGTTCTGCTACTTAAATTAATTTATTCTTATAATACTAAAGAACCAAGAGCAGCCTAAACACCATAAAAAAAAAAGAGAAATCTGTTTTCAACTACTTCCTTCCCAACATTTCCAGAATTACATGAAACAGAAAATATAATTCAAGTAACTAATCTGTGTTGCTTTTTAGCCAAAAAGAGCGAAAATTAAAAGGACCATTTACTTTGAACATGTTGATTTGAGCCTCTTAGCGAATCCTCTGGTGCACTTGTGAAACACATAGACCACAGTTTCAGTTTTGTTTGACTCCACTTAGTCCAAAGTCTGGGAATCTTAAATATATGCAGATTTACAGCACAGTACGCGTGAGATAGGATGTGTACTCTGAACATTTTATTTCCTAAGAGACCCTAGAAGATAATCCAGCAGAAATAAATCTTAAAGGGTTTAAAAATAAAATCTAGTATCTCAAACAGTGCAGGACAGATATAATTTTTCCAGAACCTTTTGCATATGTAGCTCGCGGGAATGGATAAGAGCACCAAGCACATAAAAGACTTGGTAACTCAGGAGGTACTAATCACAATTCTAAGCCAGAAGGTTCTGGGCTCCAATACTTGTAATAGTAGCCAGATGACCTCCACATGCAATATCCTCTCACCACTAAAGTGCTATGCTGTTGGAGGTGCTGTTTCTGTGTGCATGATGTTAAGCAGCAGATGTGCACTTTGTGGATATAATCAAAGCTAAGATTTATTTCTCCTCCATAACCAGATTCCATTTACCACCCTGGAGTCTGTTTTGTTATTAGCTGGCTGTGTAAGGTGTATATCATGAAAACAAATATTTGGAAATATGTGATGGGGTCATTTGGTGTTAAAGCTAAGATTTGTTTGTTTCTCCTAAAATAGATGCTTCTTCAGTGGGTTTTTTTTTAAGTTTCCCTGTCACAGCAGTATCATAATAGGCTTAAGTCTACTATCATTTTCCCCTCATATTTAATACCAATTTCAGGTGGCAAAGGCAGGTGAATGGTAGCAGCTGACAAAATCCTCCCAGGAGACCTGGCAGCATTCCTTTTTAAGAAAAAAAATGGTAATAATATTCCATAGCCCCACTGAAGGATTCTGCATGATGCTAAATTTGATGCATTGCATTTCTAAAGCATGAGAGACAGTTACTAAGAAACTGCTTTATTACAGCCTATGCCCCTGTCTGTAGGTGAAACAGGTCTGTCTACTGCTCAGATCCTGTTTAGCATGAACAATACAAAACTGTCCTTCAACCATAATAACAAAGCAAGTTCTCCACCTTAATTAGTTCTCAAAGGTCTGGTCTATACTACCCGCCTGAATCGGCGGGTAGAAATCGACCTCTCGGGGATCGATTTATCGCGTCCGGTCGGGACGCGACAATCGATCCCCGAATCGGCGCTCTAACTCCACCAGCGGAGGTGGTAGTAAGCGCCGCCGACAAAAAGCCGCAGAAGTCGATTTTGCCGCCGTCCTCACAACGGGGTAAGTCGGCTGCAATACGTCGAATTCAGCTACGCTATTCACGTAGCTGAATTTGCGTATCTTAAATCGACTCCCCGCTGTAGTGTAGATGTACCCTAAGAGAAATGAGTAAGGCTGGGTTTGCTTGCAGAGTGTACTGTGGCTGAACAATTATGTGCTGACAAACTCCCTCAGTGAAAGCAGCTCTTGTTGGAACCTCTTCTAAATATGAGCTTGCTAGGGGTGGTTGAATTTCCTTTATCGGTTGGGTGTAAAGACCCACTGAGAGGCATCATCTCATTTTCAGAAATATCTTAGGGATATAAACAATAAAATATAAACAAGCTACAAAGAAGACAAGAAATATGAAACCTTGCAAGTTGCCAGCTGTGTTCACTCTTGGTTAGTAGACTTCGCCACACACAGCGTGTGTGATAATAGAACACTACTCAGACTTCAATTTCTTTCCATTTAGGTATGATATGGTTGATGAGCTTGGTTGTGGATATTACAGAAATTCATATAAGTCTATATTTTGCTTCCAGCTGCACTGTGTCAACCCAAAGTAACTCCATTTCAGACTTTGGAGTTACTCTGCACTTACCTAGTGTAACTAAAGCAAACTTTAGCTTTTTATGCTTCTTTATGTATGGGCAATTTCTAATGGCACTTGTCACCATAGTATCCAAATGCCTAAAATGATAGTTTGTCTCCAACAAAATCATGTTACTCCTGGGAATGAAGGAACCATTAGTCTAATTCAGTAGTCCTAGAAACCTAGATTAAATTCCTATTCCTTGTCCCTTCTGTTTCAGCTTCTACTAAGTAAAGGGTAGGGTTTTTCCCCCCCACCCCCAACATACAGCCTTTGAATGAATAAGCTAAACAGGAATAACATCAATATTGCTCTTTCAGCACAGGGAAGGGTCACATTTCATTCCATGTGTGTGTATTAATCTTTGCATGCAGGAGGAAAGGTGAATTATTAATGTTCACGTTAATGCTATAGAAAGCTTGTGGCTACACCAAACACCCTGTGGACCTTAGCGCTTTTACACTTTGTTAAGGAAATGAATATGGTTTAAAAGCTGATAGTATTGAGGGTGTCCCCATTATACAGTTTTTAAACCATGCCACTTTACATGCTCATAAGTAATATAAAACATAGTTGTGACTGTCATGGTACACGAGCTGCCTGAAAACAGTTGTGCTAAAATGGTTCCTGGTTGGTTACTATCAGGATGACAAACTGAAAGTGATATTACCAAGGCCTTTTCTTCATAGTCAAAAATGGGACCAGTGATTTACCATCTTGTCCCAGTTTCAGGATTAACTGTATTTTTGACTCCTCCTGGTCCTCATTAAGGGTATCCACTTAAGGTTTCAGACTCCCTGCAATCACTTCCCTTGGGTGGAGAACCGCATCTCTCTCTCCCTCCAGACTCTGCACTCCACTGTGATTTCCCCAGAAGGTCTGACTGTGGTCCAGCACGTGTGTTATCCTCTCTCCAGTGGCTACGACAGTATACACCAGTTACCAATAAGCCTTCACATAGCAAAATACATTTATTCTTAGGTTAAAAACATTACAGAAAAAACATACCAAAACCAATCACCGTTTCCTATATGGATGCCAAAAACTTACCAGTGGTCACCCATCAGTCTTAGGGGATCCTGGTAAGTCCAACCCTTCCGTAAGTGTCAGGGTCCCCCATGGGACAGAAAGTCCTATCTGTTCCCTGAATCAAAAGAAGGCCCCATCTCCTTTTAAATTCAGCCTCTTTATACCAAAAGCCTTTCTCTGTTGGTCTCAGAAAACCCAGTTTGAACCAGTAGATGCAAGTCTCCTCAGGTGTGGTACCTCTCTCGAGATGCTGACAATCTGATTCACTTTCCACTTTTTTTTGGTTCCTGGAGGAGCTGTGGTAACCTTTCCCCACCCCCAGGGTTGCATGCAATTCCTGGCCTAAAGTGATACATAAATCATTCATAAACTTAATACAATATGGTCCCCAAAGATATTAAATGCAGTTGCAATATCTGTCACTCTCTTGTTGAAACAGACCAGAAAATTACATACTGGTTAATTACAAGGGCCCATTTTTGCCAGTGTTGATGCATCCTGCGTGAAATCAAGTACAAGTTAGCTGAGTACAGGCTTGATTGCAAACAGTGAAATTAAAATTTTGGTGACCTCTGACCTTATTGCAAACAGAGATGCTACACTTGCAAAAACAAAATATGACTTAAACTACGCTTTTGCGATTAATTCTCTTAAGCCATTTTCAGCTGTTTCACTTTTACTAGACGATGGCAAACAGATGTATTGAGTAGTTCATAATAGAAATGTGCTGCACTGGACTCCGCTTATAACAGACATAGTTATAACAGGAAGTCAGTTACAGCAGACAAAAACTGATTTCCCAAGCCAAACATAGTACGTTTAATACATTTTTATTTGGTTGTAATGGACAGAAATTGGTACTTTATGGACTTTTATAGGTATTACTAGTGCCTAGAGGGGAGGTAAAATACAGGAACTAAAAAGATTTACCTTCACACAAATACTGTCCCCTTTGTGAACTTTCCTTTGTCAAACAAATACTGGGGAAGATAAATGTTTTACGTGTTTAAAGATAACCTGTATTTCCTTCCTGACTCCTCCTCCTCTTCCCCAACCATATCAATGGAAGCCAACAAAATGGACCATGTCCCTGTCACATTCAACAGCAAAAAATGAAAATTAAAAAGTTCTTTAAAAATTAACGTTCCTTTTTTACAACAGGAATTCAAAATAAATGTATAAAACCAAATTCATACTTAGGTTAGCCTTTGACTTCAGTGGAATTTGATGGTGAGTTAGCACAGTCATTTTTACTTGCTTCCATTTGTGGTATCATCCCAGATGTGGTGTTATCTCTTGTGATGGATGTATCAGAAAAATAAATGATACATACAGAGCCTGGACATGTTGCCACTGAAAGCAATGGGAGTTTTGCCATTTGATGTAAATGGGAGCAGGACTGAGTCTTTGATGTATAATGAGCTTTTAACAAACTCTGGAATCCATCAGATTCATTTTAAAGCACTGGGAATTTTGCTTTTCCCATAACATTCTTGGACACTCCTAAGTGCAGTCAGTAAACCTCCAGTATAAACACTGTAAAGGAAACCAGATGAAAATGAACTAGCTGAGGTGAAAGCTTTACATTTATGAAGAAGAGTCAGAACAAAAAAATCTCCAGTATACATAATTGTATTACTTCAGTGCGTGCTGCCATCATTTAACTAACAGGCCTCCACCTGAAGACTGATTTCTTCTTGAACCTGTAGCGGGGCGCTCACCCCGCTCCGGCCCTGAAGGGGTTAAAACAGCCTTGGGAAAGGGCTGCCCCAGGGAGCCAATAGGGTAAGCTGATTGGGAAGGCAACCATAGCTGGGGCCATGCCCCAATCAGGCCACACCTGGCCCTGTTATAAGGGCTCAGGAGAGAGCTGTATCACTCTCTTTCCAGCCTTGGAGGGAGAAGGACCAGGCTGCCTGAGAGCTCAGAGTATGGGGAATGGAGCAGGGCTGGGGGAAGACAGGAGGAGCTGGGGAGCTCCAGCCTGGTAAACCCCCAGGCTGTGGGACTCGCTAAAAGGGTCAAAACAGGTACTGGGGTTGCAGAGACAGTAGCCCAGAGATAGGCAGAGGCAGCTGGTCCAACCTTCTTGCCAATGATGAGTGGCCCTGACAGACTGCAGACTGCCCCAGTGAATGGGGGCTAGATGGTGACTGGCAGTAGCCACTGAGGCAAGGTGGGTGAGGGGGCTTGGAGGTTCCCCTGGAAGGGGAGACCCAGAGCATGGGGGTACTGCTGGGAGTCTGGTAAAGGTAAAGGGACTGGGGTCTGGAAGGGACACAGGGGCTTGAGGCAGGTGAGACACCGGACAGTAGGAGGCGCTCTGTATGCTGGAGAACTAATTTCCAAGACAACCAGCAGGAGGCGGTGAGTCTTCACGCTTTGCTACAGAACCAAAAGATTAATAACTTTAAATGGATACTCTTAGTGTGCTAGAGTCTGAGCAGCAAATGTAATTCCAGGTGCTGGTGTGATGAATATTTTTAAATAACAAGACATGGAGAGTCAGATTTCTTTGTTGCCATTAGAAGAAGTAGCTCATACAGAAAAAAAAGTGTTTCAGATAAAATAAATGAACCTGGAAGACATTTTCCCCTCTCAGTGACCTCAATATGAAGTTTGCAGGAAAGAAAATAAAATAAGTTTATAATCACAATAATAATATGCAAGTAAACAGCCTCTCACTTCCTTTTTGCAGATATTACAGTGGTGGATGTGACAAACTGAATAGATTGTTTAAATGTCAACTGTACATATTATTATTGTGTATTATTTGTATTGCTGCAGCATCTAGGGATCCCAGACACAAATCAGGGCCCCATTGCTCTAGGCTGTGTACAAAAACAGAACAAAAATATGGCCCCTGACCTGAAGAGCTTAATAAGCTACCCATTTTGGGTGTTCCTTTCCATCAAGCCAGCAGATATAGTACTCCCTACCAACATTCGTACTATCCAGGCAGTTTTATAATCCTTCCATTGCTCTCCATTAATGGCATGTGTAAGGACAATTTAAATGATTACTTACGTAACCTGATTGCATTTGATCAGGATTTTGAAAGTCTGAGCTACTGATTCCTGTCTGGTTTGGGAGGAGAAGAAGATAAGGAAATTGATGAAGGGCTGACTATGTCATTTACACACAGACTTGCTTGGGGAGTGATGCAAAGCTGAGCTGCCATAAGGGGAGCAATGGGAGGTATTCTGTTTCAGGGATGTAGAATTCTTCCTGGAGCTCTTGAGTGTGCAAACTCTGGGTCCAGTTTTATACCTCATTGTGGGGTGCACATTACTGGTGTGAAAGGAGGAGAGTGGAGCCATGGCCCTCTCTGCTCTTCCCCAGTGCCCTTGAGGCAATGTACTTCTCAGGTGAAGTAAAAAGGGGGTGATCCTTTTGATCAGCTCTTCCTTGCCCTAAAACAAGGAGCATAAGGGTTGGAAAGGTTGCTTCCTCCGACACCACTCAGTGCTCACCTATGCAAAGGCCTTTGTTACTAGATGAAGACTGATGAAGTAACCTATTCTCCTTGTTGCCCCAGTTCTGCCACCCTTACTCATCGTGAGTAATATCTTACTGGGCAAATAGTCCCCTAAACAATGTGAGTGAGGCTAGCAGATCTGGCCCTTTAAACATCTTTTCTTCCATTTGCAGCCTCCTTTAAGTTAGATCAGCTCTTAGTCTTCCTTCCTTAACTCAGCACCAGGAGAAGGGTCCGCACTGTGTGCTGTTCAGTCTAATCCTTGTATGGTCATTTCCCAGTATTACTGGTGATCAATAACAGTTAAAATGTATAAGCTTTTCTTCAGCTCTTATTGCACTTCTGAATTCAATTTTACCTGATTTTTAGATTTTATTCCACTCGTGGTCAGTTAGCTGGACTGTTTTCTAAGGTAGAAAGTGAGGCTCATGGTATAGCCAGGAGTAATGACTTACTTCCTACAAAGAGACAAAGGCCTGGACTTCAGATGTTTTACTCATTTCTGAGTTTTAGTAGGTTAGATTGTCTTTAGACAAGGGAAATTTATACCAGTGTCACTAGATCAAGGAACCCCAATGAAGGCACATTGCACAGGTGAGAGTTACCATGGTAACTTACTAGGGTAAGTTAATCAACCTTTGCCTCTTATCAGAAACCAGCTGGAGCAGAAAATCCCAACAATGGAACTTTAAACAGTTCCTAAAAGACAGATTCAAGTTCAACTGGCAGTAAATACTGAAAGGGTGAAAGAGACAGGTGGGTGAAGTTAATATCTTTTATTGGACTTCTGTTGATGAGAGAGACAAGCTTTTGAGCTACACGGCGCTCTTCTTCAGGTCTGAGAAAGGTATTAAGAGTGTCACAGCTAAATACAAGGTTTGAACAGATTGTTTAGCATAAGCAGTTAGCACATATTCTAAAGGACCATTCAAGGTGAAGTGGCCTGCAGCCCCATTCTGTGTGCCAGCTGTTTATTCTAAATTATCTGTTCATTCTTGTATTTAGCTGGGAAGGTCTTATGCCATGTCTATACTTACAAGCTTAAAATGGCACATCTGTACCCATATAGCTGTGCCGTTGTAAGATCACTCGTGTAGCTGGGTTGTGCTGATGGGGGAGAGCTCCCCCGTCAACATAATAAAACCAGCTCAGTGAGCGGCAGTAGCTTTGTCAACAGGAGAGTGTCTCCTGCCAACATAGCACTGTGCACATCAGCGCTTATGCCGGCAAAACTTATGTTGTTGCGGGGTGCGGGGGTGTTTTTTCACACCCCTGAGCAACAAAAGATTTGTTGACATATGTGCTAATGTAAACATGGCCTTACTATCTTTCCCAGACCTGAAGAAGAGCTCTGTGTGTCTCTCCAACAGAAGTGGGTCCAATAAAAGATATTACCTCACCCACCTTGTCTCTCTATTATCCTGGGGCCAACATGTCTACAACAACACTGCATACTGAAAGGGTGTGTCAATCATAAATCAGAGCCTAATATATTGGAATAAATTAACTGGGGAGGAAGGTGGGTAGATAAGGCAGAGAGGAAAGATTTTTTTTTTATTACCATCATTTAAATGTCTTTCTGATTTAGACAATGTTAGTTAAAATGACATTCTGATATTCCCTATTGTACTCTCTGCTCCTTATATGACTTCCATATCATGTTTGCTGCGGCAAAGCAATTTTTCTGCTCCATTCAGTCATATAGGGTCAACCTAGTCTGAGAAAATCAAATTGTCTTATCTTCCTTTCATACATCATCATTTAGAGTCACCAACCATTCCCGCTCAGGGACCTGCACTCGTTTTCTGTTACAATAGCTGTTTGTTATTGGTTGACAATTTGTGAAGGAGAAAGGACACAACATGATTGTCAATCAGTGAATCTGACACTGACAACGAACTCATTTCATGGACTGCAAGTCACATCAAGCAATGTATACGGAGCCAAACTCTGGCTTTTCCACTGAAGGAACCCTGGAGTGTGAAGCAGAGCAGTAGTGCTCACTTGAGGTGGTCTGAGCTGTTCTGCCTGCACAGGGTAGATGCAGGCCAGCAGTTCAAGGTGTCCAGGAGGTAGTGGCTCTTACTGCTACATCTGGAATGAGCAACATGCTTACAAGCAGGTTTGTCAGGAGACAGGACACGCTCCCTGTTTTGCAGACCACACCCCAGTTGGCACAGTGAAGCACAATAGGCCATGCCAGCCAGCCTGCCCCTTTCCCCTCCCAACATTCAGTGGAGTGCTAGCAACGACATTCTGCCTTTCTCCTGTATCGATACACAGGGGAAGGGGAGAGGTTCCCCTGGGTACTCTTCTCCCACCCACCACGCTCACACAGAATTAACCAGCATATAGTCCACAGTGTGTGGGATGTATAAAATTGTTTAAATAAAATTAACCCCGGTCTTCACCAGGGGAAAAAAATGCTGAATAGCTCCTTAAATGAGCCACTTACATTCAAGGACAGAGAACTATAATAAGCTAATTAGCATGTCCACAGTGAGCTTTTTCCAGTGTTGCTGTAGCCGTGTTGGTCCCAGGATATTACAAAGACCAGGTGGGTGAGGCAATATCTTTTATTGGATCAACATCTATTGGTGAGAGGGACAAGCTTTTGTGTTTGTACAAAGTTATTCTTCAGGTCTGGGGAAATTATTCAGAGTGTTACATGGAACAGGTGGAACAGATTGTTAAGAATAAGGAATTAACACATGATGCAAGAGACCATTCAAGGTGAAGTGGCCCATTAACGCCTCTGTAGTCATAGGCTAAAGGATGGTTAGTGGGTTTCTGTGACATTACCCAGGGTACAATCTGGACTGTTGAACAACAGAGTCCCCTCAATTCGCCAACCAGGAGAACCTTTTACTCTGCTTTGCTTTGTGAGCAACCACTCCTGGTCTGCTCACACACAGCCTCCAGCTATACTGTATGAGTGCTTTGCCCTGCCACTCTTAAATTGCACTGCAGAGCAACGCTAGCAAACTCCCAGTCCCAGACTTGCCCCCAGAAATGTGTGTCTTGTACTGCCCAGCGCCCTCCTTCTGGACAATACAAGCCCATAGAAAGTCCGTCATTTTTATTAATAGAAAATGATATGAACAAATCCTGTTATCCCAAATGGAGTTCTCCAAACACTTCACTCCAAAGATACTGGTTTAGATAAAACAATAAAGCAAGTGTATTTACTGCAGAAAGATAGCTTTTCAGTGATTATAAGTAATGAGGCATAAAAGTCGTAATTGGTTACAAGAAAATAAAAGTAAAGTATCTAATACCTAAGTTAACAAGCTAAGTGAATTCTAAGCAAAAGTCTCTCACCACATGCTTCATCGGTTTTACTGACTGAATCACTTTCCGACAGGATCACTCCCACAGTTCAAAGCTGTCTCTTTTATTCGGGTATTGTGGCTGTGGATAGAGAGAGAGGGAGGAATAATTTGTCACCTTTTCTTATAGTTATCTATCTCCTTTGAAAATCACCTCCAGCTGAGGTTCAGGAGACAAAGTCTATGTGGATGGGAACCTCAAGCTGTTCTTTTGTAAAGTTGTAGATTTCTTACTCATCCCTTCTTTCCTGCCAAAGAATGGCTACCTAACCAGGTGATAGTCCATTTGATTTTGTTGACACTTGGCTGAGACGTCAGTTTGCCTTTTGTCTCTGAGGACCTGGTGTGTGGATACTTTTCTAAACCTGGAACATGACTCAGTAATGTCATATGGTAGAATCTTATAACTGTCCATACAATGTTGCCACACATATGTTACCAGGACAATAATGATAATCAAATTAAGAGTTTTCAAATGATACCTCACAAGGCATATTTTGTACAGAATTTACCAGTCATGTAAAAGGGGTGAACATAGGGCCACAGGTTGTCACAATTATAGATTGTTATAATGAGCTAAAAACCCAATGTCTCTAATCAATCGATGATTTAGAGTTTCTAACAATTATTAATTTAAACTCCCAGGCTCATCTTTTGAATGTGTTGTGCAGGTTTCCTTTGAAGATGAAGACTGAGAGGGCAGCTATGCAATGATCACTTTGTGAAAAGTGCTCACCCTAGGTGTTTTGGTCTTTTTTTTTTATCGTTTTTCTATGAGAGTTCATTCAGGAACTTGACTTGTGAAGATACTAAGCAGTCATCCCTGTTCAGTGAGGAGCACTCAACTGCATACTTGTGGAAGTTAAGCATTTGTGTGCTAGGTCTTTTAAAGTTCTTTAACTTGGTGGTGGGGAGGAGCAGACAGTTAACATGGCTAAAGCTGCCTTGGAAGGAAGTGTAAGTAACACACTGAATTGACTTTCTAGTACAGGATCCAGAATGCTGGAGGCCATGTATGGGATAGCTTGAGAGAAATCAAAGCATGTTAGAGGACAGGAAACCAAAACATCTGGGGAAATAAAAGGAGGATGAGCAAACAAGTTAGGAAAAAATAAAAACTGACAGAATCCAAAACTTTAATTAAACACAAACATTCTTGAGGTTTGAAAAAGGTTAATCTTGCTGTTATTTTTCATATTAGCACCTTTAGGGCCTCAAGTATGATCAAGACCCCATTGTGCTAAACACTCTACAAACACATAGTAATAGACAGCTCTGTGATGGGGTTTTCACACCACACAAGACAAGTCAGGTTAAATGAGGTTAATTAACCTCATAGGCTGCACCTGGGGGAGAGCCAGGCATTGACAGACTGATTGAAGATGGAACCTAGCTGAGAAGGAACAAGTGGGGGTGGTATAAAGCCAGGAAGCTGGAAGCAGAAAAGGTCTGAAGGGGAAGTAGGCTGCAGTCAGTCTGTGGGAGAAAGGAGGTGTGTTTGCGGTGATGGAGTTAAGTAGTCTACAGTTATTTCCTGGAAGGAAGGAGTTTGGGCTAGTAAACCCAGAGAGCGGGGAGCCAGAAGATGTAGGAAGGAATCCAGGGAAAGAGCAAAAAGGTCCGGGAGAAAGCAGACCATTCTTGCTAGACATAGGGTCCCTGGAATAGAGCGTGGGTGTAGGTTCCCCTACCAACTACTGGGGAAGGGGCACAGACTGGTCAGTGGAACAGACTGCCTGGGACAGTTATGGACTTTATTACCTCAGAAGGGGAGGACTATAGTGACCTGGCCAGAGGGCCAAGCCACAGAGAAAGAGCACCCTGAGTTGAGGAGAGAGAAAGGGGGGCAGCAGGGCACAGGAACAAGGGGGCATTTTACCTGGAATTCACTAATCTGCAGAGCAGCCAGGAGGTGGTGCCCTAGTAGTGAGTGGAATCCTTGACAAGCACCTGCCACAAAAACCTTACAAATAAGTCAGGATATAAACCTGAGTTCCCAGTCCAGGGCTTCAACACAAGGTCACTGTTCCTTTCTAAGGCAGGCAAAGTGTCAGGAATGGGATATGAATCTATATCTCTTGTGTGTTTCTCTATTTCCTGGTTTTGGTCAGAAGCAGAGATACTTAAAAAACACAACACAACCAACCCTGTGTGTGAGGCTGTCATCATGGAAATTTTTGAAAGGCAAGGAAGTAAAGGAAATCTCGTGAGATTGCCAGTCCTATTTGCAGACACCAGAAGTTCGGATCAACATCTGGTTTGGAGATGGTTATCCAAACTGAACCTCCACATCTTTAGAAATTTATATTTCACCAAAAAAACCCCACAAAATACAGAGCTGGATTTCCCATCTGATTGTCCAAACTGAAACCAATTTACTTGGTAAACGTTTTTTTAAATTCTTCTGTGTATCTGTTTGAATAACTCCCACTCTCGTGCATTCTGAGACTGATCCTGCACCCATTGAAGTCAATGGTAAAGCTTCTGTTTAATGGTGCAATACCAGTGCCTCTCTCTTTTGACCCAACTTCTTCTGCTTGATACTGCATGAAGTTGTAACCATTTGCTTCTGCCTCCATGGGCTGTTGCTATGAATATGGCTGCCAAGTCATAAATTCGGTATCACAAAGAGTTGCACTGAAGAATAAAGTAGATAAGAAAAGAGTCTATACAAGAGAAAACTGTTGTTTAAATAGAAATACCTTGATCAGCAAATGAAGCAAGGAGAAAAGAAAAATAAATCGGTTTATGTAAAAGGAGGACATAGTTTAAAGTCATTCCCAGCATGAAAGTCTCCCCTTTGCACAACTGAAGCATAAATGAAGTTGGATCAATGACAGACATTGGCTGGACTGTGCTAAAAAGAATCCTGTGGAAACTGCTAGCTCATCACCACCAATGAGTGTACCTGCTGGCTGCATTCAGAGAGAGGAACTGAAAAAGCATGTAGAACTGGAAGCAAGCTGAGGTAGAAATTAAATAGTCCAAAATGGCTGTTAGAGAAGAAGAAATGTAATGGCCAAGACAGTCTGGTTCAACTGGTTGTCTGAATTAAAATGATTATTTATGCAGCCTCAGGAAAACAGAACCCTCATTCCTTCCATACGTTTTTTAAAGTTGTGCTTCAATAATGAAAAATGCAAATAAGCCTCTCTAATGAATTATAGCAATTATCTCTGCTGGGGCAAAGCAGCCTGGATCCTATCATATTCCTCCAAGGAAAAAGCACTGGTGTGTTGTTATGCACCAAGTATCTTGAGAAATTCAACATTTTCTCATTATTATTTCTCTGATGCGTGGGACTGCTCAGCTGCTAGCCCGTGGCACTTTTGGATACTACACTCCTTGTACACCCTACCTTCACTGTGGGACTTGCACAGGGAGGCATATATATATGAGCAAATAGTTTAATGGATAGAATTAGATTATTTCCTGCACTATTGCAAGATAGTAATTTATCTGAGGTTACACATTGACTCTAGTTGTTAAAAAAAATATCAAACTAGTTTCCTCCTTTTGGAGTACATTTGATTTGTGGGAAAGGCAGCCAATGATTGTGGAAAACAATGAATTTAAAGGCAAAACATTCTTTGACACCTGTCTTGAAATGTAAGCAAAAGCCAAAGAGAAGTCCTAGTTCTTTTTCTGTTGTGTGTTTATCTATATTTTCTGGGAAATATTGTACAGATACTTTAAGTAACATGAGTTTCCTGCCAAGGCAAAGTGAGAGGCATTGAGATTAAAACCATCTGTGCTCATTACACCAGAGACAGGAAAGGCTCAATGCGCTTTATACAACATCCCCTCTCCCTCACAAAATTAACTGAGAATTAAGGTTGCTGAAGTGCCTTTTCACTCAACGCAAGTAATATAAATTAAGGAGATTTCTGGTTAAAGCGTACTGGAGCTGGGCAAAAATGCAAATTATATTACATGGAAAGTTAATCAATATTTTGGTGCATAAAAGCATCTAGGGTGTGGGTCTACCAAGGGCTATAGCTGAAAACCTCAGACAGGAGGACAGTCAGTGAACCAAGAAGGTGAACAGAAATAGCTAGAAGATTGGGGAATCCAGTCAGATTTTTTTTCCTGATCTAAATTAAGTTATGATGCATAAGTAGACTGATCTCATGAATAAGCCTTCCTTGTTGAAGTGCAACATTTAAAAAATTGCTTCTATTTAAGATGTTCTGTTAAAAATAACCATGAGTGTGACATTTGTTGCAACTGCAGTTCCTTATCTAGAGGGACCCGAAAACTCTTTGGCTTCTTGGAAATTTTTCAGAAAGTGATCATTTTTTAAATATTCCCTCGCTAAAAGTTAATTAATATTTTACCTGTATTAAGTGAAAATCTCAATGCATCATTAAGTATGGAATTACTGATGCCATAATATAGCACTTCATATATTATATACTTAATTTATGTTGGAGTCTTATTTATATATGTATATTTTTAAGTTACATCAAGAGCACTTAAGGCATCTGGATGGGTGTGTGCGTAAATCTAAATAAATAAACCCATTATAGGATGAACTTTTCAAACTTGGGTGCCTGAAGTTTGGCACCTAAATAAGTAATCAGAGGTATTTTAAACCTCCCATATTGCACTACTATACATCAGTAGACCAGAGGACGTCATCTCAAAACCTCTACAATTAATTGTTTAAAATGGTCACAGTCTACTTTCTTTTTTGTTTGTTTTTTGTTTTGTTTTAGAAACTCTTTTCATCATAGTTGTTTGCAGTGTTGATTGGTTCCAGGATATTAGAGATACAACAAGGTGGGTGAGATAATATATTTTATTGAACCAACTTCTGTTGGTGAAAGAGACAATTGGAAGCTCGAAAGCTTGTCGCTTTCACCAAAAGAAGTTGATCCAATCAAAGATATTACCTCACCCATCTTGTCTGTGCATCATACACAGTCATTGCCATAATTCTCACTGAAGGCCAAAGCTGTGTATCGTTTTATTGTCAGTATTCAGCTACACCATTCTGCGCTTACGGATTCTAAGCTCTAATCCCAGGATTCAGTCAGTCATAAAAACTGTAGCAAGAGCTTTTGTCTCAACACACCGGGATGAGCTTGATTACTGAAGGCAAGAAAGGTTTCATCCCCACAGGGGCCTTGATTCTGAATGGACACTGTATTACCGCACACAATTCTCTGTTACTCTCACACTCTAGGACACCCACCTTTACCCTCTTCCTAGGGCTCAGGCGTAACTCTGTCAGTTTTCTGCGGGTTTGCAGGACCTTTCCCACAAATCAAATGTACTCAAAAAGGAGGAAACTAGTTTGATATTTTTCTAACTACTAGTGTCAATGTGTAACCTCAGATTTCACAGGCCTTACAATATGGCTGCAGACAAAGGCCTTATCCTTACAGTTCCCTCCTTAATGACGTTTTTACCAAAGCCTTCATTGCTATTCCAGGAGTTCAGTACTCAGACATGCTGAGCTTGGGTTTGCCTCCTGGGTATAAATAACCAGGGCCTTATTTGACTTTGAAGAATACAGGAAGCTGGTATGCAAACAGTTCTTTTCATCCAGCAAGCCAAAGCTATTATTCTCACTAATAAAGCCAATTGGATTCCAATGATCACCATGATGGGGTGAACCATTATATTTAGGATACCAGTTGCAGATGGTGACCACCCTAATAGTGTTTCCCACCAGGAGTGATGTTCTGCATCTGCAATAGTTTTCAGTACATGAGTGATTTCTGTATTATTGTAAAAAGAACAGGAGTACTTGTGGCACCTTAGAGACTAACAAATTTATTAGAGCATAAGCTTTCGTGGGCTACAGCCCACTTCTTCGGATGCATATAGAATGGAACATATATTAAGGAGATATATATACACACATACAGAGAGCATGAACAGGTGGGAGTTGTCTTACCAACTTCACTATGTATTTGTTCTTCTGTCTTTGCAATATCTTTTAAATGCTAATGTAACATAGGATGGATTAACAATTTTCTTATTATGGTCATATTCATGCCTAAGGTTACAGGCATGTTTAAACCACAATTGTAACACCTGGTCATATTCATGCCTAAGGTTGCAGGCGTTACATTGTGATATGATTGTGGTTTAAACTTCAAGTAGTTTACCATCCATACAGGTACATAGTATTCAAAATCACAACTTTTAATCTTTGTAATGTTGCAAAAACATCTATTAACTAAATAAGTCATAAAATACAATTCCTTATCTACTATTACCATTGGATAAAGACTTCTAACACAAGCACATCCCCTTCCTCGTATACAACAGCTGACTCTTGTTCAGTGAATATATCAAACATACATTTTTGGGTTCCTTTGTCTTTAACATAGAAACATTCTTTTTTTTTCTTGTAAATTTTGATCCTCATACACACATCCTAAAATTACACACTGAAACATGTCAATGGTTTTTCATTGTTGGTTTTCTTTATATGCCCAGGAATGATGGTCAGCGGAATACATAATCAAATTTTTTGTTAAGTGGATTCCCAGAGGTACCACTGGACATATATCAACAGTTAGACTGGGGTGTTCAGTTACTACATATGCCAGTAGAACCATTTGATCTTTATTTAGGGTAAAATTTACCAATTTTCACCGTGCCATTAATTGTTTCTTCCCTTCTGTAACATTTTCCCACAACAACTTTTGTTTCCAAAGGCAACTTTTTTTGCCTGACTTCCTGGATTATTTGAATGATCAATGGCTGACTTATTTCCTGGGCCTGGGTACAGGCTAATGCTAAGGACACATTTTCTTGTATTGATTCCATAGTCCCTGCTAAAGATAACAAATTCTTTTTACCTTACTGTTGCCAAACTGGCAGTATTTTAGAAAATAATTGTTGCCCCATTCCTAATTTTGACAAGGATGCACTGAAGGGCTTTCCCAATTCTTGTATTTTAGCTGTAACATAACTTAGTTTATTTGCCATTACCTCTATAATTAGTAGCTTCCAGTACTCCAATTCCTAATCCAGTTCCACCCAAAATAGTTTTCAGTACACCTCTTGGGAGCCTTTTTTTTTTTTTTTTTTAAAGACTACCCACCCCTCCTGGCTGCCAAGCAAATCCAATAATCTTTAGTAGTTCACATTGAGATAGTGTTAGGGTAGCTATATCTTCACTGGACCTTTACTGTACTGCCCCTCATAGTATAGGGAAAGTGTTGTATAAAATTGGATGTAAGAAAAGGAAGGCCATTACAACACCCAGGTGCATTTAGCTGGGCTTACATGCTGGAAGTTGATTAAGACTTGCCAATTACTGATTTTTTTTTCCAGTAACCAATGTTTTTACATACCCTTTTTTCCTTGATAATTTCACTTTGTGCTTAAAATTTTTATATCCATTCTTTCATTTCCACCAACACATAAACCTCATGCCCCATGCATATTCTGCCTTAAAATGTGCCTTTACCACCTGTAGATGTTTCCCTGTTAACAGACTGGCATTCCTTGACCTCCGCCCTTCTGGAACATTGGTTTCTGTAAATACAGTTGAAATGCTTATTAATCCTTTTCTTCCTAATGCAGTATTCTTTTTTAAAAAAAACACGATACACAACAATGCTAGCAACAGGACAAACACCACAAGACAAACACAAAACATGAAACACAAAACAATCTTCAACGCAACAGTAGATTCATGGTATTCTGGGTTGCTCTTCAGCTGGCGCCAGCTTTTCCTGATTTTCTAAAAGACAAAAATAACATGTTTCTACCCGTTTTGGGGTGGCAGATTATTGCTTAAAATATCCCTTCCTTTTACAAATATCCTGGCTGATTGCAGGCAAAACAGAGGAATTATCCCCATACTTTCCTGTGTTTTTTGTTCTATAGGCAGGCCAGGTTTCAATGGCTTTCAAGAGTTTAAGGGGAATTATCCCACTGTTCAGCTATTAAATTCATAAGGTGGTGTACCTTAGTTTGCCTTTCTATACAGCAGACCATGTTTGTAATGTTTTTTCTGCTGTGCTAAGCTTTAAGTTTATTTACAGGTAATAGCTGGGAAGCATTATTACTATATGACCTTAAAGGTTTTTTCCAAAAACCATGCACACTATACATTGTTACAGGGGTACTTATTTACATTAAATTTATCCCAATGTTTAATATTAACAATAACATTCACATCAAATCTATTAAAAGTATCATGCCTTTTATTTAGACAATTTGTCTTTGAGGCCATGTGTTCAATGTCCTCTTGAAATCTTTGCATAGGCTTTAATTTAATTATATCCTTGAGATTTTGGCGAATTAAAAGGTAGGGGCGTCATGCATATCAGCAGACCCCTTCTGTATTTGTCTTCAGATTTCAGCACTGTGCCTACACGTGCACACACAACATTTTTACTACTTAGGGTTAACCTGCCCTCTCTTATTCTCAGGCTTGACTCCTTTTTCCACCTTCCTTTCTGGAGGGTCATCATTTGAGCCTTTTGTTTGCTGACCAGGTATGACCATTATTTGCAGCTCCTTTGTGCTGCCATTTATGGGCAGTTCTCTTCTTCCTCTATCAGCTAGGTAATTTGCATCAGCACAGATGCTTTGGGGCTTGCTTTTGGATCCAAAGCCATCAGCAGCTCAGAGACTCTGTCTTAAAAGGGACACAATCAACTTCCACCAGAGTTTTGATTACTTTCAACTTCTGCTTCCAAAACACACAGCGATCTGAAAAAGAAACACAACCTATGGTAACTGGCTGTGTGGGGCTCCAGAAAAACCCAGGCCTGTCCATTCAATCTTGTAAGGAGATTGGCACTAGAGGAGGTAACTGGGTGGATAGGGGGCAATACATATCTTTACCTGTGGAGGGTTCATTGTTTAAATTCAGCACCACCCTAAATGGACACAAAGAAATAGGCAGTCTCCTTGTGAGCCAATCATTGCGCAATATTAGCATTGTTTGATTTTCCAACCTCCACTGCTGAACTGCTTCAATCTCAGAGCTGCAGAACACAACAATCTCGTAAAGCTTTAGTGTTTAACAAAAATAAGTACCCCAAAATATCCTGAGTGAATTGATAAATGGGTGTAAATTGGTAAAAACTGAACTCTTTTAATTAAAAAAACTGATAATTTTTCAATGAAAATCAGTAAAAACTGAAAGCGCAGAACACTACTTGTGCTGTTAGCTATTCCAGTCTCTTCATACAGAGGGACCAGTCTTCTACTGAACTATCATCAAACCAGTATATATTCCCCAAACAGCCAAACATTTTTAACTGTTACCCTCCCCCCTCTTTCTCCTTCCCTCCCCCCCCCCTCCCGGGCCAGCACAGTTTACTAACAGTCCTAGTGACTGTAGTTTCCATTGTTTTAGTTTCACTGTCAGTAGGTCTCTGCAGTCACTCTGTATTTCACTTATCAGAGGGGTAGCCATGTTAGTCTGGATCTGTAAAAAGCAACAGAGTCCTGTGCTAACAGACGTATTGGAGCATAAACTTTTGTGGGTGAATACCCACTTCGTCAGACTCTATTTCACTGTGTTCCTGGATTAGGATCCCACTTAGGGAGGCCATTTTTCTGGATTTAAAGTGGACACTCCTCTTTTGGGGGATTTTTCTCCCATCCGATACTAAGAAAAAAACCAGAGGTGGGACACCAAAATGAAGAGCATGCCCCCCCTCCTCCCGGTTGGACCTGCTCTGCCCTGCTGGGACTGTAGCCTTCCCCGCAGCCATGCTCCTGCAGGGGTCAGGGTCACCTGTAATAGTACAGGGAATCTCTGCAGTTCCGCTGTCATGGAGTGAGGGAACGGGGCCGTGAGGGGTTGCAGAGGGATCCCTATGCTGCCACAGAGCCCATGACACCCAATCTCTGCTGGTGCAAGGCAGGGAAGCTGCACTCCTGCTGACTGTTACCAACGGATTTTTGTTGTTGTTGACTTCAGTGTCAGCTGAAATCAACATTTACCAACATCTGTTGACTCAAATTGAATCCTGCCAAGCCTAACTATGTATCAGACTGAACAAATCAAAAGCTGCTGAAAGTTAAAGCCAGACAAATTCAAATTAAAAATAAGGCACAATTTTTAAACAGTGAGGGTGATTAACCACTGGAAAACACTACCAACGGATGTGGTGGATTCTCGATCTCTTGATGTCAAGACTGGCTGCCTTTCTGGAAGACATGCTTTAGTCAAACTCAAGTTAAAGAGCTCAGTTCATGGGGAACAGGGTGAAATTCTATGCCGTGTTTATACAGGAAGCCAGACTAGATGATCTAATGGTCTGATTTGGCCTTAAAATCTGCGAATTTACAGCCTCCCCCTAGCCAGAAGATGAAAACACACAACACATGGCAGAGGTTAACAATGTTGCTTAATTCACTACTGGAAGGCACTCAGCTACTACAGTGATAAGAATAGTGTAAGAAACTATAAATAATACAATAGAACGATATAAATTAAAATATAAATTGACTTTCTTTACAAGCAGAAGGAATAAGACCTAAGATGGAGCTTGATAGTCTACTGTTTCTGTAATTTCACACCAGATTCCAGAGCAACAGTGTAGCATGTTCTTGGCATAACACTGGGCTTAAAAAGTGGTAACCACAATCTACACTAGCTTCAGTTTCCAAGTGAATTCAAGGTGTAGCTCCATGTAGAGCATATTGCAGTAATCCAGTCTGGAGCTGACAAAGGCATGGATAGCTGTGACAAGGTTTGCATTGGCAAGAAAAAGTTTCACTCTTCTTGCCAGGCACAGATGGAAAAAATGTTCAGTCCATGGCTGTAACCTAGACATCCAGGATCAGCTCAGGATCTAATAATGCATCTAAATTGCCCACCTGTGTCAAAAATGGCAGTCAGGCTCCCTCTGTCTGGGTCCTGATAAAACATTTGACCTGGTTCCCCCAATCCACCTATATTACCTGTTTAACAGGTTTAAGCAGCAACCAGCTAGTCCTCTTCAAAACCCCAAGCATATATGGACACTAGATTATGTTCCATTGCATCAGTTGGATCATACAGGATAGACATGTAAAGCTGAGTGTCCTCATGATTCTGAATACATTCCATCCCTTGTCGCCTAACTAACCCTCCTAGTTCTAGTGGCAGAACCATAACTTGATTGTATGCTTCAGTTGTATCTTAACTATACTTATCTCCAGTTAGAGTTGAATTGTATTATAATTCACAAGCCAGAAGGAACATGGTTTAACATTTGCATGCCATGGAGAATTTGTAGGAAATCTATGATTAGGAAACCTCCTCCACCCTACTTCTACCTCCCACCAACTCTTTATTTGTAAGGAGAGCAAATTAGATCTAGAAACCATTGAGATGCAGTATACATGGACCTCATGATCCCTCTGTTATAGCATAGGCGCCGACTCCATGGGTGCTCCGGGGCTGGAGCACCCACAGCTCCCTGCCCTGCCCCTCAGCTCACCTCCACCTCCTCTCTGCCTCCTCCCCTGAACGTGCCGCATCTCTGCTTTTCCCCCTGGCTCCCAGCGCTTGCCCCGCAAAACAGCACTTGGAAAAGAGGTGGGGCTGGGGCAGGGATTTGGGGAAGGGGTCCAATAGGGGCAGGGAGGGGATGGAGTTGGGGCGGGGACTTTGGGGAAGAGGTTGGAATGGGGGTGGGAGGGGCGGAATAGGGGTGGAGTCGGGGCGGGGCCAGGGGCGGCGGGAGCTTGAGCACCCACCGACACTGGGAAAAGTTGGCGCCTATGAGTTATAGAGTCACTTTTCAGAATACAACTGCATTTTAGGCCTGATACCCTACAGCTCAGGTGTTGTGGATGTGTACAAGCACAAACTAAAGCCATGTCTACACTATCACTTATGTCGGCAAAACTTATCTTGTTCAAGGGTGTGAAAAAACACACCCCTGAGTGACATAAGTTACACTGACAAAATGCTCATATGCACAGCGCTATGTCAGCAGGAGAGCTTCTCCCACTGTCATAGCTACTGCCACTCATTGGGTTTCGTTTGATTATGTACACGGGAAACCTTACAGCGCACCACTTCATCGGTATAGCTGTGCCGCTGTAAGCTTGCTGGTGTTGCCATAGCCTAAGAGTGATGGACAGGACAGGGAGCACAAAATAAAATGATACTGCATGAATGAGAGCCCCTCTGTGTGGTCATCAACTTATTTTTGCACAGTGGTGCCTAAGAGGGGAATGCATAGCTCAGCGCCTCATTCGTGTGTTGGGTATCATATCATGCTGAAGATCATTCCTTCTCAGGTGCATCCAGACTTCAACTATCTGCTGCCCCTTTTCATGGACGTGCAGGGGCGAAGGACATCCTACCACACAGCTCGGAGTAGTATACCTAGCGAACTTCCCTGCACCCATGCTTTGCCTCCAGTCACACTTGCAAAAACCTTCCACTTTCTGTATCACTCTATACAAGGACTCACAAGATCCAGGCCGGGAGGTAAATTTGCCATGGCTGAAGTGTGCTTGCAGACCCATATGTTGAAACTGTCGGACACAATGTTATTAGTTTTAAGAGTCAAAATAACTTTAAAAAAAAGTCTTTCAAACTAATAAAAAGGTGTAAAACAGTTTCAATATACATTTCTCTGCTAACAATGCTAACATTTCCTGTTTCCAAAAGGGAGGACAAAGTTCTTTTTCTCATGGCCATGAGAGAAACCTTTATACATACATCTGTTTAAATCTCAGCTTAAAGTAGTATGCACTAGCTGGAAAATCTGCCAAATTCCATATGTTCTTTGTCTTCCATTGTATACTTATCCCCAGAAGACTACCATGGGTCAGAGGATGCTAGTGATTACCCATATTTCTTTCCTATGTTCAAAATAATAATTTTAAAGCTGTGCAGTCTTTCTCACAAGCCCTTGTCTGGCTCTTGTCTAGGTCATATATTACTGCTCAGTATGAAAACTGCAGTCTTGCTGGATTGACACTAAAATAGCTGCACTTTGGTACAGGGTTTTTGATTTGTTGCACTGCTAGATGAAAAACTTCCCATGAAATATGAATGAAGACTCAGTGTTTATATAATGGCTGTCCAAGAAGTGAAGGTCATCATATCTCTTCGCTCTCATACAAAAATTAGGCATAAAGGAGTGAAATCAGGAACATTCTCCATAAGCAGGAGGATAACCTCAGAAAGCTGCATCTTCAAACCACTAAGGGGGAAGAAAACAGCTTGTGAAGGAGTGTAGTTTTAGTTTGGAAATCTGATATTTTCTGTGTTCCCCCTTTTCTTTGAAGATTTATGAACAGATAAAATTAGATTTAATTAATACATGTATGATGAAAAATTGCCTAGCTACATATAACAGCTAAATAATGTTTTGTCACATTTGTAATCTGAATAGATCTATAGGGAAAGATCCTCATCCCTGTTCTTTCCTTTTATGCTGGGTAAGTGTCAGAGCAGTAAAAAGAAGCCTTAAATGCCCCATATCTAGCTGGGGGAGGATTCCCCCAGTCCAAGTATTGTGACAGACAGCCATGAAGCTGGTGTCTGAGCACCCTCTCACAAGCCCTGGCATACAAGAGGTGCAATGGGGTGCATCGGGGTACTGTAGCCCATAATTAGGGTGACCAGATGTCCCGATTTTATAGGGACAGTCCAAATATTTGGGGCTTTTTCTTATATAGGCTCCTATTACCCCCCACCCCGTCCCAATTTTTCACACTTGCTGTCTGGTCACCCTACCCAGAATGCAGCATGGAGAGGCAGCTGTAACTCAGACTGTCTGAATTATATCAGGGCTTCTCCAGCACCCCAGAGCAGCCTTCCCCATCTCACCCCATGAGTTCTGGGCTGTGCCTCTAAGCAGGGGCGGGGAGGGGAAAGCCGGTACAAATTACCGCGGCCCGACGGTCCGGAAGGTGGCCCGGGGCCCGGCTTCCCCAGCTTCCCTCCCCACCCCACCCTTGTCGGCCCTGTTTAGCTGGTCCACCCTTGCTGGGGGGCCCGAAAAAAAATTTTCGCCGGGGCCCGAACCCGTTCTTGGTGGCCCTGCCTCTACGTACACTTTTTAAAAGAGCTCCTTGACTCTAACCTGCGAGACAATCACTAACAGGACAGCCACATTCCGTTCTGCTTTTTAAGAGTTCATTGGTTTCAGAAAATTTAAGAGGCGGGTTTGCTAATGCAGAAACCTGGAGACTTGAGTGTTACGAGGGGCACGGCTAGTGGATTTGCAGCTATCTCTGTTATGTAAAATAGCCTCAGAAGTGTGTGTGTGTGTGTGTGTTTCAATTTCTCCCTCCTGTACCTCGACCAAAATACAGTAGTAATATTTTAAAAGAATACCATGCAATTTTTTCTTTAAGGGCCCAATCCTGCAAGATATCATTCAATCCAGTCAGAAATGAAGGCCCTCAGCACGCTGCATGATTGGGCCCTAATTGAGCATCACATTCATCCTGGTTGCAGAAAGCAAAACATTATGGACAAGAGAGTCAAAGTGCCAGAATAAAAATCAGTCAGCTAGCTCAAGCATGCCTGACAGAGCTATTTAAAGGATTCCAGCCATTAGCTATCACCTCAATGGTCTCTTTTCATACTGAGATGAAAGATGCCAGAGGAGCTATTTTCTCAGTCTTTTGCTTTTTCACAGAAGGAAACAAGCATGGAGTTCAAACCATTCAAATGTCTCTGCCCCATCTCCATCTGCCTCTGGCTTTAGCTTCTTTTTTCTTTTTCTTTTAATGTTTTAATATTCAAATCTGCTTTCTTTTTAAAGACTTTTGCAGAAAACCAAGGGCCTGAAAAAGATTTGTATGGATATAGATGATAAGGCCGATTTAGTGATCAGGCCACACAGAGATTTTACTGATGTCTTTGTGATGCTCTGGGGAATCCCTCAGACCAGTAAAGGGTTCTGTCACCACATGCCTTGTAACCTTGGGTGCTTTAATACTATGCTGCTATGGCTCAGAGCCCTGACACCAGTAGCCAGCTTATGAACATAAAGGTCTGACGCTGGCTTCCACCAGCCTACTTACTCCTTGCAGGGTGACCTCACCAGCCCTTCTGGTCCCAGGCTCTACAAATTAATCTACCCCAAAGGTGAGAAAACAGCCCCCAGTTATCAGTTCACTTTCGGACACACACTTCACCCAATCTGCATACCAGAGGCCTTCTTGTCAAAATGCCAATAGTGATCCTGTGGATCCATACACCAGCCACCTTGACAGCACCAAAGGAGGATTCAGCTGCAGGCTCAGCAGGTGCAGACTGAGAACTGAATGAGCGTTTGGTAGATTGAAAGGGAGCTGACATTGGTTACTCACCAGCTTGGATCTCAGGAAAAATATATCCCAATGGTTACAGCTGCATGTTGTGTCCTGCATAACATTTATGAAGCAAAGGGGAAAACCTTACCGCAGGGTGGAGGGAAGAGGCAGAGCCTCTGTTTGCTGAATTTGAACAGACACCAGGGCTATCAGACGAGCTCACTGAGGAACTATAAAGCCTAAGGACCTTTCAAAGAGTACAGCTCAGACGTGAGCTGTGCTCAACCTGGTGCTGCAGTTTGGGGACCTATTAGGAATTGTGTCTATATCACTGACAGAGCACCCATTAATGTTGGGGTGCTAGCTGTATATTTAGGATGACTACACTGTTTGCCACCGAGCCTATGGGTTGTGAGCGTACAAGACCACTACTTTCACTGCCAGGAGGCATTGTGCACCATGTGCCATAAACCAATAAAGATGAATAGCTTTCAAAACAAAAGAGTTTAATTCACTTACAAAAACAGCTCAAAAAACCCTCCAAAGAACTCAAAAGTAAACACATTTTAACTTAAAAAAAAACCAGGAACCTTAATAAATAAACAAGGGGAAGGAATAGTGAGCTTCATTGTAGCTACACATACATCAGCTGTGGCTTGCACAGGTCAGAGTCTGTGGATCTGAGGTTGTCCAGGCTTTCACCTGGTGTGCAGTGGTAGGGGTAGGTGTGCAGGCCCTGAGGCCAGGTGGAATGCTGAAGGAAATAGGGTGGAGGGAGGTGCTCTGCTGCAGTTCTCCACCAACTGCAATGGGAATCAAGCCCAGGATTGTTGACCCTGAAGGTCCACAAGAGTCTGCAGCATCTGAGTTTGCTCACAGAGAAGCCCCATTATGTCCTAGTGCATCTCCCTCTGCTTTTCCTGCGCCTTTCTCCTGTCTACTCTTTCCTGCTCCGTACAGTCTGCAGTATTGACCCTCCAGGTCCTCTGTTCAAGGTCTGTTGCAGCACTGGCTTGAGGAATCTCACAGAATGTGCCTTCCCATGTCCTGCCTTTTTCTCCTCCTTAACTGAGTCAGTCGTTCCACTGGTATGGAGGGGGACACGCCTCAGGGCCACAACAGCCACAGCCAATTGCCACTCTCAGCTCAATCCATGGTGAGTAGGACCCGCCAGCGGTGAGGGAAATGAGGTGAGAATTGTTCAGTTGCATGAAACTATGTGTACAGAGCACTGGCACTGAATACTGGCACCATTTTCCTCAGGTGGTGGTGGTTTTAGCTGATATTGCATGCCAAAGGGTAACAAAAACACAGAAAGCACAGCTGCTGGTGGTGTCCTAAAGTCACCCAGGTCCGGATGCCACTAGCCCGTTTACTGCAATGCTACCTACCAAAGTTATATCCGACTGGCGTGGGAAAGTGTCCTACCACGGAGGAAGAGCTAAGGCTGCCTTCCCTAAAAAACTTTGCAGAGGATTGCAGTGTACCTCCATGGAAGTTTCATCAAGATCTCTCAGGATGATTCAAGGGACACCTCTGTGCAAATAAACAAACTGATCCATATGGCCCCACCTGCCTAACTCTAAAAGGGAATGAAAAGCAGATAGCAACTCTACCTCTCTTTGTTGTATTACTACCTCTTATAGTATGAGTAAATTAATGAAAAGTCGAGAGCTGTGGCCTGCTAAGTTGGGGGTGCCAGTGCTGTATTGCAAAATTTATTTACATACTTACTCAAGGTTCCTTCCCCTGCAATGGGCTCACCCATGCTCCTCCTCTTCTTCCTCCTCCTGATTGTTCACGGCAGGGTCCTGTGACATGGGCGCCTCAGAGGTATCATGGTGATGTGTGGGTGGTGGTGTGGTCTTTGCCAAGTATGGGATGCAGCTTGTTGTAAAAATAGTAGGTCTGTGGGTCAGCACCAGAACAATTATTGACCTTCCTGGTCTTCTGGTACGATTGCCGCAGTTCCTCAGCTTTCACACAGCACTGCTGCTGGTTCCTGTTGTACCCCCCTTCTCCTGCATCCCTCGAGCAATCTGCTTATAGATGTCAACATTTCTATGGCTGATCCTTAGCTGTGCTTGCACAGCCTCTTGTCCCCCCTGGCCCAGGAGATCCAGTATCTCCTGTGTACTCCAGGTAGGAGCGCATCTGGAGCATGTAGCCAGCATGATCAACTGGGCAGTTGTACGCAACAACCGAGAGCAGATAGAGGTGTGCTTGCCAAAGTGGACAACCAGGAAAAGGCATTTCAAAAATTTGTGGGGGCTTTAAAGCGAAGGGGCTTTCAGTATGTGTGATCCCTGGGCAGAGAAGGGTTGCCAACTTTCTAATTGCTGACAATTGGACTCCTTCCCTGCCCTGCTCCACTTCTGCCCTCGAGGCTCTTAAGGATGGAACAAAATGATTTGTTCCATCCTTAAGTTTTCTGGGATCAGACTTTGGGGAACTAATTTTATACACTTATACATATTATATATCAAATCCACATCAATCAAAACCCAGTATTTCACATAACATACTAGGTACTGTAGAATAACATAGATAACTGTGAATTATCAGGCTATCATTTCCTTGAAGGATTCAAGGGGCAACATATACTTTGAGAGAGAAAGAGATCCTTTCTTTGATCTAATCTCAAGAATTCTGCATCCAACTGGTTCGTCATTCTATCTTCACCTGAAGACTTCTGGTCTATATCTTCTCTTCTTCTCTAGCCAAAAGTCAGAGTCTTCTTTTACTTCTCCCTGCCCTCCTGTCTCCCATGGAAGACCCTCCTTGGACCACCAACAAAACACTTTTTTGCCTGCCCCTTTGAAACAGTGATTGCTTTAGTTTCATAACTAAAGAACGTTAAGTCTTGTTTTTTGTTTGTGTGGGGCTTCAGAGGTTGGTGGGAGTTACAGCATGTTAGTTAACTGTGAATGTGTCATCAATAGCCTCTACACTTAAAACTGATTAAAGGTAGAAAAGCTACAGAGGAGTAATGAAAATGATAACTTTCATTTTTGCTGAATTGCATTTTACCGGGTCTATCATCTTGGAACACATCCATTTTGTGGGCAAGTCAAGTTAAGGTCATTTAGGTTGTTATTGATTCTGGTGTTGTGGCATCTTATAAGGATTTACAGCATTTAACCCACCAGGAGGAGCCCTGAACTGTAAATGGCTTTCTGTAAAAAGGATGGCCTGCTGTTTTATAGCAGTGAGACCAGATGTGTGGTCTCCTTCATGGCGGCCTCTAATAATACAGAAGTAACTTCCCTCGATCCAGGATTGCAGTCTCTGAGTTTGATTCTCCTCTCACTTGGAGGAGTAATTCCATTGAAGTCAATGGAGTTACATTGGTGTAAAACTGGTACGAGTAAGTCAGGCTTCTGTCCTTCATCTCCACAAACTTGGATGTCTTTCCAGCTGTATTTTATATAGTCCCACTTGAAATACTGTAAGCAGAGTTTGAAGTTAATATAACCAAGTTAACAAATACTGTGTCCGGTAAATACCAGCCAGCATTTTTAAAAATGGGAGCCCAAAGTAAGGGGCCTAAGTTCATATTTAGATACCTCAGTAAGTGGCCTGATTTTCAAAAGTTCTGAGCATACAGAAGCTCTTGTTGACTTCATTGGAAGCTGCTAGGTGCTCAGGTCACTTCTTATTCAGGACTCTAAATATGGATGTCGGATGCTAATCATAGACACCCATTTTTAACAATTTTGGTCATAATGCTCAGAAATCAATCTTCAGAATTGCCCTCAACCTTTTAATAGTGATTTTCTCAAGATCAATCATACTGGATAATATAGAGCCTGATCCAAAGCTTGTTTAAGTCAGTGGGAGTCTTTCCATTAGTTTCACTGGGCCTTGGATCACACTGTTAATAATGTCTCTTTATGTGTGGAGACTTCAAAGTGAAATCTGAACATGATTACAAAGAAGAATTTTTCTGAAGTGGTATTGCCTCTCCAGGGAAGTGTATTCAATTCAAATTTATCCCCCCCACACACACACACACACGCACACACACACACACACACACCATCCTCCAGAAATCTTTCCATTTAAAAGGTTGCTGCAATTAAGTCTTAATATAGTTTTCCCCGTTGGCACACAGAAGTTCCATACATCTATCCCTTTCATGCCTCTAACAATTGTACATCTAATTAGTTTCTGTTGCCCCAAAATGTGCAGAGGCAGTGTCTGCAGAACACAGTTTATCACCAGCATATTATACATTTTAAAATGCCACAGAAATTAAATATATTCAAGGAACTTTGCAGATCCATTTTACTATACTTGGCATCTGATTTCCTGCAAGAGTATGTGGTCTTATATTTTTTCAATTTAGTTAAGTTTGCTGCCATTTTAGTTCTTCTCGTACATAGCATATCTCAAGGGATTAAAAAACTGTTAAGAAGCCAGGGCTGTCTAGTTAAAGACACAACGCGCTGTTTCTTATTTACACTTATCTTCTAGCTCTGGTAAAGTGTGTTAAAATATATTAAATCACAGAAAAATAAGAAAGGAGAGCTTTCTTACAGGTAGAAGGTGGTTTTGGTATATTTTATATTTTAATATGCTGGAATCCATCTTAGGCTATGTACACAAGTACGCAGCATTAGATTACGAATCTATCTAAGATCCAAGCACCTCAGTTATTTGATCATTTGAATGAAAAAATGATTTCTTACTACAATGACATAAAATCCACAGATTGTAAGGCCAGAAGGGACCAATGTGATCATCTAGTCTGACTGCCTGTCTGACACAGGCCATAGAACTTCCCCAAAATAATTGCTAGAGCAGATCTTTTAGAAAAGCATCCAATCTTGATTTAAAAATTGTCAGTGATGGAGAATCTACCATGAGTCTTGGTAAATTGTTCCAGTGGTTAGTTAGTATCACTGTAATAAATGTACGCCCTATTTCCAGTCTGAAGTTTAGACTCAACTTCTCTGCTAGATTATTATTAAATATTTTCCATTATGAAATATTTCTTCCCCATGTAAGGGCTGTAAGCAAGTTACCCCTTAACTTTCTCTTTTTTAAACTAAATAGATAGACTGAAGGAGCTCAATCACTAAAGGGCAGTGGTCTCCAACCTTTTTACGCCCAAGATCACTTTTTGAATCTAAGCGCAACCCAGGATCTACCCTGCCCCTTCCCCGGTTGGTGACCACTGCTCTAGGGCAAGTTTTCTAATCCTTTCATCATTCTTGTGGCTCTTCTCTGAACCCTCTCCGATATCGTTCTTGAACTGAGGATACCAGAACTGGACACAGTATTACAGGAACAATCACACCATTGCCGAATACAGAGGTAAAATGACCTGTCTGCTCCTTCTCAAGATTACCCAGTTTATACATTCAAGGACTGCATTAGCCCTTTTGGCCCCAGCATCGCACAATTCATCTTCAAGTGATAATGCACCACAACCCCCAAATCTTTTTCAGAGTCACTGCTTCCCAGGATAGAGTCCACCATCCTGTAAGTGTGGCCTGTATTCTTTGTTCCCTGATAAATACATATACATTTAGATATATTAAAAAGCATACTGTTTGCTTGTACCAGCTTACCAAGAGATTCAGATCGCTCTGTATCAGTGACCTGTCCTCTTTATTATTTACCATTTCCACAATTGTTGTGTCATCTGCAAACTTTATCAATAATGGTTTTGTGTTTTTTTTCAGGCCATTAATAAAAATGTTATATAGTGTAGGGCCAAGAACTGATGGTTTGAATTAGGGCTGGCAAGCGATTAAAAAAATTAATCGTGATTAATCGCACAAATAATCGCATTGTTAAACAATAATGGAATACCATATATTCAAATATTTTTGGATGTTTTCTACATTTTCAAATATATTGATTTCAATTACAACACAGAATACAAAGGTTATCATGCTCACTTTATTTTTATTTATTTTTGATATATTTGCACTGTAAAAAACAACAGAAGTAGTATTTTTCAATTCACCTCATACAAGTACTGTAGTGCAATCTCTTTATCATGAAAGTTGAATTTACAAATGTAGAATTATGTACAAAAAATAACTGCATTGAAAAACAAAACAATGTAAAACTTAGAGCCTACAAGTCCACTCAGTCCTACTTCAGCCAATCACTCAGACAAACAAACTTGTTTGCATTTTGCAGGAGATAATTCTCTCCGCTTCTTGTTTACAATGTCACCTGAAAGTGAGAACAGGCATTTGCATGGCACTGTTGTAGCTGGTGTCGCAAGATATTTATTTGCCAGATGCGCTAAAGATTCATATGTCCCTTCATCTTCAACCACCATTCCATAGGACATGCATCCATGCTGATGATGGGTTCTGCTCAATAACGATCCAAAGCAGAGCAGACTGATGCATGTTCATTTTCATCATCTGAGTCAGATGCCACCAGCAGAAGGTTGATTTTCTTTTTTGGTGGTTTGGGTTCTGTAGTTTCCGCATCTGAGTGTTGCTCTTTTAAGATTTCTGCTCCACACCTCGTCCCTCTCAGATTTTGGATGACACTTCAGATTCTTAAACCTGGCGTCGAGTGCTGTAGCTATTTTTAGAAATCTTACATCGGTATCTTTGAGTTTTGTTAAATCTGCTGTGAAAGTGTTCTTAAAACAAACATGTGCTGGGTCATCATCCGAGACTGCTATAACATGAAATATAGGCAGAATGCAGATAAAATAGAGTAGGAGACATACAATTCTTCCCCCAAGGAGTACAGTCACAAATTAATTGATGCATTATTTTTTTAACGAGCATCATCAGCATGGAAGCATGTCCTCTGGAATAGTGGCTGAAGCACGGAAGAGGCATACGAATGTTTAGCACAGGGGTCGGCAACGTTTGGCACGCGGCCCACCAGGGTAAGCACCCTAGCGGGCCAGGCCAGTTTATTTACTGGCTGATGTGGCAGGTTCTGCTGATCGCAGCCCCCACTGGCCACAGTTCGCTGTCCTGGGCCAATGGGGGTGGCGGGAAGCCGCGGCCAGCACATCCCTCGCCCGCGCTGCTTCTCTCCGCCCCCATTGGCCCGGGACGGTGAACTGCGGCCAGTGGGGGGCTGCAATCGGCTGAACCTGCCGCATCAGCAGGTAAATAAACTGGCCCGGCCCGCTAGGGTGCTTACCCTGGCGAGCCGCGTGCCAAACGTTGCCGACCCCTGGTTTAGCATATCGGGCATGTAAATACCTTGCAAACGCCAGCTACAAAAGTGCCATGCAAAAGCCTGTTCTCACTTTCAGGTGACATTGTAAATAAGAAGCAGACAGCAGTATCTCCCGTCAATGTAAACAAACTTGGGAATGGGAATATATGGAGATATACCTATCTCATAGAACTGGAAGGGACCTCGAAAGGTCATTGAGTCCAGCCCCCTGCCTTCACTAGCAGGACCAAGACTTGTTTGTCTTAGCAATTGACAGAATAAGAAGTAGGACTGAGTGGCCTTGTAGGCTCTAAAGTTTTAATTCTGTTTTGTTTTTGAATGCAGTTATGTAATCCAAAAAAATCTGCATTTATAAATTACACTTTCACGATAAAGAGATTGCACATCAGTACTTGTATGATGTGAACTGAAAAATACTGTTTCTTTTGTTTATCAGTTTTACAGTGCATATATTTGTAATAAAAAATAATAATATAAAGTACACTTTGATTTCAATTACAATACAGAATACAATATTGAAAATGTAGAAAAACATCCAAAAATATTTAATAAATTTCAATTGGTATTCTATTGTTATAAGTGCGATTAATCGCAATTAATTTTTTTGAGTTAATCACGTGAGTAAACCGTGATTAATTGACAGCCCTAGTTTGAATGCAGTTAATTTTGTTTTGAACTCCAGGCTTACATAAAACCCTAAAACTCAGCCCAAACATCTGAGTATTGTCTGATTGGGGAATAAACCAAGCACCTAGAAAATTAGCCCAGTCTATGCAACTTCAGTGAACCTGGCCCAAGAGTCAGGTCTGTAATTAAATCTGAAAGCATGCAGGTTTCACTTGGGTTTGGCTTGCATTACGAAACTTTCAGAAATTTCTCCAACAGAAGAGGTTGTAGAGTCTGCAGTGTTTCAGAAACAGGAAGATTGGTTTGAGTAGGTGCCTCAGAAGCCACTGTTCCATCCATTCCCCATGAATCTAAACTGTTCCTCCTGTGGATTGAAATCAACAGAGACATTTCTGAAAGCGTACTTTATGCATAAATGTTTGTGCTGCTCCTTGAACATTAAAAAAAAAAGATTCCTCTGCCCTTATCGCCAATCTACACTCAACAACATCTCGTTTCAAACTGTAAGTAGGGCCTGGCATATAGGTCATAGGGATTTTTTTCTTCTTTTGGCATAAAATCAGGCTGTCAGTGTACATGTCTTTCATGACAGAATATCTGTCTGGAGAGGGAAAAGCAGAAGTGTGTATAAGGCAGAAAATCCCAAATATAGTCTCTAATAGGTTTTATAATTATTTTCAGGAAGAAGTGATATGATGCAGTGTAAATCCACAGGGCACATTGTTCCAGTGAAGGTGTAGTGTGTTTATTAGGGTACTCATAGGATTTATAGCTGCTCTAAAGAGGTACATCTGTTCTATGACTGCAGGCTACATTAGTTTCTAGGAAAAGTTTCCTGAAACTTTCTTGTCAGTGTACTTTAACCTCTTTCATGCTGAAATGGCATACCAAACCTGTTCAGGAAATGAACTTCTCCAATTAGCTCTCACAAATCTAGTATGTCCTAGTCCTTTAAGTGAATGGATGTTTTGTTGAAACACATTGATAAGAGAATAGCACAACAACGAGCAGTTAAGTAGAAGAAGCTTTGGTACTAAACAAGTGGGAAAATGGCAAGTGACAGGAGTTAGTTTGAAAAGAAGCAGAACTGAACTCTTTGAAATAATAAGAATTAAAAATAAATTATGCATTGTATTTTATAGCAATTTTTCACCCAAGAATCTCTCATCTTAATTAATTAACAGTACTCCTACAAAGTTACCCAGTAATGCATAGGAGTCTTATCACCCTCTACTGAAATGCAGCCATCTTTTGGGGTGAAATATTACAACTGTTTAGAAGCACACAACAGTACTACGGGGTGGATCTATTAATGGGGATTCTGTATATGCTAGTAACGAGGAAAGGCTAGAAGTCGATAAAGTACAGGTAGAAACTGAAGAGAACCAGTCAAATGAAAAGGAGTCCCATTCATCACATGAAGACAGACAATTAAAAAGTGACAAATTTTATACAAATGCTCGACGGCTAAATAGTAAGCTGGGTGAACGCGAGTGCTGGGTATTAACTGAGAATATTTTTATAATAGGCATCACAGAAACTTGGAGGAATGATGACAATCAATGGGACACAGTAATAGCAGAGTACAAAATATATAGGAATGACAGAGTAGGTCATAGAGAGTCCTGTGGCACCTTTAAGATTAACAGATGTATTGGAGCATAAGCTTTTGTGGGTGAATACCCACTTCGTCAGATAAAAGCTTATGCTCCAATACATCTGTTAGTCTTAAAGGTGCCACAGGACTCTGTTGCTTTTTACAGATCCAGACTAACACGGCTACCTCTCTGATACTAGACTAAGTCATGCTGATGGGAAAGTGGAACTGTATGTGAAAGAAAGCATAGAGTCAAATATAATAAAAATCTTAAATTAATCAAACTGTACTCTAGAATCTCTGTGGATAGAAATTCCATGCTTGAATATAAGGATATAGCAATAGGAATATGCTACCGACCATCTGACCAGGATGGTGATAGTGAAATGCTCAGGGAGATTAGAGAGGCTATAAAAATAGAAAATTCAGTAATAATGGGGGATTTCAACTATCCCCATATTGACTGAGTACATGTCACCTCAGGACAGGATGCAGCAATAAAGTTTCTAGACACCATTAATGACTGCTTCATGGAGCAGCAAGTCCTGGAACCTACAAGGAGATGCATTCTTGATTTAGTCCTAAGTGGAGCACCGTATCTGGTCCAAGACGTAAAGATAGCTGAACTGCTCAGTAATAGGGATCATAATGTAATTAAATTTAACATCCTTGTTGGGGGGGGGGAGCACAGAATACCAAAGAAGCCCACCAGTAGCATATAACTTCAGAAAGGGGAGCTACACAAAAATGAGGAAGCTAGTTAAACAGAAATTAAAAGGAACAGTCACAAGAGTTAAATTCCTGCAAGCTGCATGGAAACTTTTTAAAAACACCATAATAAAAGCTCAAATTAAATGTATACCTATGACATACCAGGGTTCTATCCAGACCAGTGCGGGGACTATGTCGTCCCTGCCCTGCCCTTGGGTGCCTTACAATACCTTACTGAAGTGGTTTCCACCGAGGCTGCTCACAAACAGCCTTTCAGCATGCAAGCCACACCCTGAGTGTAACTGCAGCCTGCCTGCCACACTTGAGTTATACTCTGACCAGCCTGGGTTATACTGCAGGGTGACCCCAACACACTGCCAGTCTCAGATTTCCCCCAGAAATGTATGTCCTGTACTGCCCAGCCCTCTCCTGGACTGTACAAATATTGTAAGTCTGTTAAGTAATAATATGGAATCCTTAAGGAATAATATGCCAGTTTATTATCTCAAATAGCTATTCAGACACTTCACTTTAAACACACTTGATTAGATAAAACAGTAAAACAAATTTATTAACTATAAAGAGAGAGATATTGAGTACAGGTAATGAGGCATAAAAATTAGACATGCTTACAAGAAAAATGAAGATTAAATGCTTACTAACGCCTAACTTAACAAACGATATCAGATTCAAACAAAGTTTCTCACATGCTTTGTGCAGTCTTACTGAATAAACTCTGTGGGTCAGGACCTCTCCCTCAGAGTCCTCTGATTGCCAGATTCTGGGACTGGATGACAGGGGATGGATCACTTGATAGTTGCCTTATTCTATTCATTCCCTTTGAAGCACCTGGCATTGACCACTGTCAGAAGACAGGATACAGGGCTAAATGGACCAATGGTCTGACACAGTATGGCCATTCTTAATCGTCTTATGCCCTTTAGTCCAGTAAGACCCTTTAGAGGATTAAATTGTATCCATTTGAATTTGGAGAGGTGCTGTAGCTAGGCAAGATGTAATTAGTTGGTTTACAATTTAGCCATACCAGAGCTAACACATATTCTTGTGAAAAGTGCTAGTGCAAATGGTCAGTAGCTTGTTTTTACATCAGATCTGAAATATGGTACATCCAGCATCACACTGTCCCTTAACACTATGCTGGCTCAGACGCAGGAGTGCCAAATGAACATTATGGCATCCGAGCATTTTATATGGGTGGAAATCTTCATCAGGCTCCGACACATTTCAGCCATATTATTCTTACTCATGGCAGTTTTTTGTACAACGACAAGAAGTTAACAGTGCAGAACAAAAAACACAGTAATTAGTATAATTTTCCTTTTTTTTTTTTGTCTCCTTGAACACCACGTTTGCTTTATGTTACTTCTTGCATTGTACACTGTGATCAAAAAGCAGAAGGTTGGTGTTAGACATGTGTATTTCATAGGGCCTTTGTTCAGAACAACCACTTGCTGAGCTTTTATGCTGACCATTCATTTTGTTTTCCTTCCTCCTCACACACCAGGTCCATTTTAAGAATATTTGTGTGGTAGAGTCAAAAGGTAACTGGCCAGAAACTACAGTTCTGCCTTTGTGAAAGATTGCAGAAAGATTATTTGTCTAAAAGCCCATTCCCATGTCTTTTCCATCCCAAGCATTTTCTCATTCATTTTAAGGGACTATGTTGCTGTACAATACTTTTTTCCCAAATTCCCTGTTTATAATGTTGTTGGCTTTGATGGACAAATGAAGTGTGATAGCCTGAGACAAGTTTGACAGAACATGTCTTTGGCTTGCATAAATTACTGTCAGAGAATTTTCAAGGAAGCTCTGAAGTAAATTTGCAGTGACTAAAAAATGAGGTATAAATTATAGCATAATCACTGCTGCTGAACAATTTGATGACTAAACTCATGAATTGAATTTATCATTTATATGAGCCCCCGCATTATATTATTTTCCTTTGTGTTTAACACCTAAAATTTTGAAAAGAGAGATTACAGGTTGGGGTCTCTACTGCACTGCCAAAATTCACATTTTTGTTTATAAATATTCTCTCCTTCATCTCACAGGTGATTCAGAGGTATAAATAATAGTTTATACCTCTCATTTTAGCTAAACAGCTCACTTTTGGAAACAGCTAGCCACTCCCACAGATGTGCTGATAACTTTCTAGCCATTCTCCACCTCATCAGTCTTTGTTTCCAGATAAATTTATTGTAAGAGATTCCTGGAATATTCCATGTAGAAGGCTGAGAGAAAAAGAGAGAGAGAAAATAGCGTGTGCAACGTTGAACTGTGGCTTTATGGCATGTTTCTGAGCACAATATTCACAAATTCAGTAGCAGGTTTTGCAAGCTAAGGCCATGATCCTGTACTATTGAAGTCAGTAGAAGCTTTGCCATTGCGTGCAATGAGTATAGGAATAAGCTCTACGTGATAATGTGCACCTGTCCAAAGTGCAGACTGACTTTGTAGGATCGCTACTTGGTCAGTGTAAAGTACAGGATAAATGCTAAATGTTATTAGGAGTTATTTTTTCACTTGTGAGTGGCATTGTCTTCTATGATAATATCACGTTTCCACTTTTCTTGGAGAGGATCTCGACTTTGTAACATGCGTTCTCCATTGGTGCAACACAGCAGTTTAGTTTATTTTGTTTTTATTGTGCCTGATGTGGCAAAATTCATGTTATTTTTATCTCGAGTCTTGCAGTATTTGGCGTTTTTTCTTAAAGCCCCAGCTCCTGGAGTCAGATGATTATGTGAAAATCCCAGCTTTCATTTAAAAAAAAAAGGGGTTCTAGCCCTCATGCTGCAGAGAAAAGCTAGCAAACATGAACTCTAAAGGCTCAGAAACATGGAAGGCTAATGCAATTACCCAACTTTTAGTTATTTTAAAAATCTAGTGATTTTTAAGCCAGTCTCCTGATTTGGGGGGGGGGGCACTCATGACTTGCGAATACTTGAGCTTAGCAATACTGTTCTTTGAATTTGTGCTTATACCCAGTGGCATGGGAAGGTGGGCAGTTCATTTTGAAAAACTGGAAAAAAAATAGCTAGTCTTAAGTTTCTTCAGCTCTGAAGATGCTGGGGTAGAACCCAGAAAAGTCCCCAGAAATTTTTCCCATGGTTTACACCTTAAGTCCCTGTAGAGCCATCCCTGCTGCAGATGGGGATAATGACTGCTAGCAGTGGGGCAAGGATGGGCAGGCCCCCAGAGGGAACCCTGGTACAGGAGCTGGCCCCATGACTCCTGCTAGGAGGAGCAGTGCTGAATTGAGTGAGTTGCGTTGCAACCTAGTGCACAGGGGTCACAGCGCCACTCAGGTTTGGTCCTGCAACATCTCCCTGAGTGGGGCTGCAACCCCCATGCACCAGGTCACAACGCCACTCATTCAGTTTTGATCCTGCTATTCCCTTGTCACAATAGAGGGCCAGCATTGGGCAGAGGGATAGCTCAGTGGTTTGAGCATTGGCCTGCTAAACCCAGGGTTGTGAGTTCAATTCTTGAGGGGGGCCACTTAGGGATCTGGGGCAAAATCAGTACTTGGTCCTGCTAGTGAAGGCAGGGGGCTGAACTCAATGACTTTTCAAGGGCCCTTCCAGCTCTCAGAGACAGGATATCTCCATTCATTCTTATTTAATTTAGCAGGGCCAAACCTGAGTGGGCAGTGGGAGGGCCAGTACTGCTCCTCTTCACCTTTGCCAATGGGACGCACCATGAATAATGTGTATAAGGCTACCAGCACCACTCGTAGTAACCACCACTCCTTCTAAGCAGCATGCATGCAGGGAGCAACTTCAAATTCTCTAACTGTTTTCCACTGACAGGTGGCCAGCAGCTGTGGAGAAACGTTGCTATCAGCCAACCACAGGTGGCGCTGTGGTTCATAAAGCACAGTAGTACTTGTTAGATTTTCTTAGGCAGTAGCAGATGCTCAGGGTTTGGCAGACGTACCCCTTTACTACCCTTTTCAGCATGGTTCCCTAGGCAGAATAGTGAGTCTGTGTATCGGGGTCAGCCGCCTCTGGCACGCGGCTCACCAGGGTAAGCACCCTGGCGGGCCGGGCCAGTTTGTTTACCTGCCACGTCTGCAGGTTCGGCCGATCGCGGCTCCCACTGGCCGTGGTTTGCTGCTCCAGGCCAATGAGGGCGGCAGGCCAGCACATCCCTTCCTGCCACCCCCATTGGCCTGGAGCCACGATAGGCCAAACCTGCAGATGAGGAAGGTAAACAAACCGGCCCGGCCCGCCAGGGTGCTTACCCTGGCGAGCCGCGTGCCAGAGATTGCCGACTCCTGCTGTGTATAAAAACTTCTGAAGCTCAGAGAAACGCCCATAAAGTTTGTGTACACATCCAAACCTTTTGCATCTGCAAAATTGGGCAATTACTATTAGATTAGTCAGGGCATGTGTTCTGGGCACTTCTGTTTTGATTTCCCAGATGGAGCCCTGAAATGCAGAGTCCTGGAAAAATTAAAAACAAAGAGAAAAGGTTACCTTAGTTTATCTGAACCTTAAAAGCAGACCTCTACAGCAGAGAATTTGGAGGGGATTTTTTTTTAATGTACCAGGGCAGTTAGTACAAGCTAAACTTCCCAATCTAAAAAGGTTCTGCTAGATGAGTCTAAATGAGATGGCAGTTTATACAAAAATCTCACTTAGATCTCTTTTGGTCTGGTTGCCTACAGTATCACAGTCTCTTAGCGGGATGGGGGAAGCTTGTTAGGGAAAGTACACCCATCATGGTCTTGTGGTTAAGGTAATGGGTTGGGACTGTGAAGGCGTGGATTCAGTTTCTGCCTCTCCCAGAGACTGGCTGTGTGACTGTAGGTAAATCCCTCTGTGACTGAGCTACTTAATCTGTAAAATAAGAATGATCTGTCTTGTCTGTTTAGACTATACACTCCTTGGAGCAGGAACTGTCACTCTGTTTTTGTATAACACCTCGCACTATGGGACTATGAGCTCAATTGAGGCCTCTAGGTACTACCATAGTACAAATAATAACAGAGATGGAATAATGGGAGGGTCTAGAGAGCTGGGGTTATGTGACTGGGTTAGGATTATTCAGTATACTTATGGTATTTACACCAGATGCAACATCTGATTTCTTCTACACAGAATTTTTCAGTGGCACTTGCCCTTCAGCTTTTCCAGATTAGGATATGAAGGGTGTTATGCAACTTGCATTCTATTTATGAATAAGGCAAAATCTGAACCTCGAATCGAAATTGCTCAAAATTTCAGAGTCCTAGGCTTCCAACTCAAATCCCCATATATGAACCAGCCCCAATGGTTTTAGTTTGAGAATGAATCAAAAACTAGAAGGCACCTATTTCCTGATTCCAGTTTAGATCCCACTGCTCTCTTGCAAGAGCACATGATCTCATGGGATTTCAGCCCAGACTGGCTGAAATCTCGTGAAACAGGACATCAGCTAATCTCACAAAGTTTCTGCCATTTGTGTGATTGAAATCTAATGAGAATAGTTCTTAATATTTTGGTACTATCGAACTGATATCAATCCACATGCACACTGTTTGTTCAGGACAGCAGTAATTCAGCCAAAGATGGGCAAAGGTGGTATTGTTTAGATCTGGGTCCAAATTAAATTTTGTCTATTGTTCAGGGTTTGAGTCTGAATCAGGGGTAAGGTTTAAGATCCAATAATCTATATTCCATCGCTTTTTCTGTCCTCCTCTTCTGTTTCTCATTAATGCAATTTAAATAGACTTTTAACTACACTGGATATAGGGGATCAGCTTCTTTAGTCATAGTCAGGTGGCTGTATCTATCTCATTTTGAAACAGCAGTGGGCGTTACAGGGAAATTCCAAGTGGAGTGAACAAAATCATCCATGTAAATCAGAGGGATTAAGAAAAGAAAAACAAAGAGGCGGCAAAAGGGCCTGGCAGTAATCACATAAAAATCATGCCTCTTTTGTGGAAAATGTGCATTGCTACTGCTCACTTTGGAGGCAGAGGTGGAGAGGGGTTGTAGTGAACTTTCAAGTTTTCAAGCCTGAATCCAGCAAGACTTTGTTCAAGGGCTGCAGACAAGAGCCCTTAACTGTTTACCTGGAGCACTTATGCACAGCACAAGAGGTCATTAGAGAGCATCTCCACATACTGGTACATCACTGGAGGACACCCTTCCCTTTTCTGCAGTAGGAAGGTATGTAGAAGATCACCAGTATGCGTCATGTGCTGGATATGCAATGTAAGTCTATCTCCCTCTGAGTTAGATTGTTTCCCTGATAAGACTTTCTCCTGCTGTACATATTATATTTGGAATTCATTCTATACAGAACTGAAGCTTACAAGCCAGTGACAGCAAATCTGAATGCTTCTTGGCTTTTACTGCCTCAGAAAATGTTCTTTTTGTCTTTAATCCAAGTTTTGTGCGACTATCTTTTTTGGAATTAGATGTTTTAACAAATGATATTTGTGTCTGATGTCATGCAAGAATATGGTATCCTCTCTGCTCCTCAGGCCCATCATGAACATGAAATGATCCATCTTTCTTGGGGATTCTGGAGAAAAAGTTTCACCAAAAGTAACACAATAAGTTTCTGTGTCAGCAGGATCAGTTCATGCAATACTAAAAAGCCTCTACGTTAATTTTTAATTCCTTCCTAACTTTTTTTTCCCCAATCATTTGAAATATGCAGAATCATTTACGTGGGGAAAAATAATCCAGAACACAAAATACAAAAGTCAATGGGACAGATCCTGCACTTATTGAAGTCAATGGTGAAGCTCTGATGGGTCTCAGTTCTGCAGGATCAGACCACTGAGAGGCAGAAACTTGGAAGCAATAAATAAAACATATGGAGATATACCTATCTCATAAAACTGGAAGGGACCTTGAAAGGTCATAGAGTCCAGTCCCCTACCTTTACTAGTAGGACCAAGTACCATCCCTGACAGTTGTTTTTTTTCCTTCCTCCCAGATCCCTAAATGGCCTCTTCAAGGATTAAACTCATAACTTTGGTTTTAAGCAAGCCAATGCTCAAACCACTGAGCTATCCCTCCCCCTGGCTAATGCTGGGTAATAGCAGAGGCAAATGAAGTGTGGGTTTGTGTAATATGGCTGCCTGTTGTGATATATCTGTTAAAAGGATCAATGTGGTTTTGAGCAGAGGTGAAAGTAAGCCGGTATGCCCCAGCTGGAGCCCCAGGCCTTTTAAATTGCTGCCAGACCCCCGCTGCTAGAACCCTGGGGTAGCAGCAGCGGGACTCCAGGGGTTATTTAAAGGGCCAGGGCTCCCGCTGCCTCTACTGCCCTGGGCTCTTTAAATAGCTGCCGGAGTCCCCCCCCCCCGCCATTGCTCCAGGGCTCCGGGGGCTATTTAAAGGGCCGGGTGGTAGAAGCAGGGAAGTCCTGGGCCCTTTAAATAGCCCCCATAGCCCTGGAGTAACAGCGGGGCTCTAGGGGCTATTTAAAGGTCCCGGGGCTCCCGCTGCCTCTACAGTCCCAGCCCTTTAAATAGCCCCCGGAGCCCTGCTGCCAGAGCCCTGGGTAGCAGTGGCAGCCGGGGGCTCTGGCAGCGGTTTAAAGGGCCCAGGGTGATAGCAGCAGCCGAGCCCTTGGCCCTTTAAACTGCTGCCGGAGCCCCCAGCTGCTGCTGCTACCCCGGCGGGGGAGGGCACTTACCGGTACAGGGCGGTCCGGGGCTGGCTCTGACCCTCCCCATCCCCGCCCCTTCTGCCTGAGGCCCCGCCCCTTCCAGGGACCAGAGCCGGCCCCAACCCAGCCCCGTACCGGTAAGTCCCTATTTCTACTTTAACCCCTGGTTTTGAGATGCATCTACAGATACACCGTGTCACCAGATATAACTTCTTATTCTTCACAGCCCCTTCAACTAGCATTAACCCTTTGATTCTGACCCAAGACATAACTACATTTAAAATTAGGTTTACTAATCTGTTTGATTAAAATGTTAGTTGAGCTCCAACTGATTGATTGATTGATCTCTTTGAAAAGGCCTTTCCTCCATAAGAATGACACAACATTGACATCTCCTTCTGCCCTTAACCCATACCAAAAATAAATAAATGATAACCAAACACCCTACCCCAAGCGGAGTTTTGACCTTGAAAGGGAAGAAGTGCCAGAGACTTGATGAAGTCTGCTGGGACTCCACTGCAGGTATCAATGTTGAATGGAAGACATCTCAGATACTGTGGTGGTGGACAGCAGTATAAAACTCTAAGACGAATGATTAATCAAAATTCCCAGTTATATCATCCTGTGTTGCACTAAGACAATCCAGCTGGCTTTCTTCTCTATCCTCTTCATTGCCGTATGGGTCCCCTGTACAGCTTCCTCTCCAGGGCCAACCTAGCTTGGGGAAGCCATATAGTAATCATGAGGAACTAGTCTGCAGGCTTGGAAACATGCACTGCAGGAGGTTGGGGTAGGAAGGGACCAAGAGCACAGACTTTAAAGCCTATTGGTCTGGCTGCCTTTATGTTTCTGAACCCCCGATTATGAGGTGTCCCCATATATATAAGGTTATGGGTGTCCCCTGAGATCTATATATAATCAGGATTGCAATGTAATCATACTAAGAGGTAGTGACTAGAAGAAATGAGGCATGCCAGTATTTCTCATCTCTCAATCTACAGCACACAATTTTTAGAGTTAGTCAGGGTACATCTACACTACAGGGGGGAGTCGATTTAAGATATGCAAATTCAGCTACATGAATAGCGTAGCTGAATTCGACGTATCGCAGCCGACTTACCCCGTTGTGAGGACGGCGGCAAAATCGACTTCTGCGGCTTTCTGTCGGCGGCGCTTACTACCACCTCCGCTGGTGGAGTAAGAGCGCCGATTCAGGGATCGATTGTTGCGTCCCGATGGGACGCGATAAATCGATCCCCGAGAGGTCGATTTCTACCCGCCGATTCAGGCGGGTAGTATAGACGTAGCCTCAAACAGGCATGATCTAGAAGCCAAATGTGTGAATCTAACTTGTGCTTCCCCACAAAACACTTGTGAATAACATATCATCTCTATTAGAAGTGATTTGCACATCGTTCCCATAGTCTGAAATGGTAATTATGCGTGTAACTCTCTGTGCCTCAAAAGAAGAAATATACCCCAAAATCATCAAAGTGTGTCGAAAGGATGACCAATTTCATCACCAATATCAGATAGACATTTCTGGAGTAGCTGAAAGGGTATAGAAGTTGAAAAATAAGAATTACTTTATTACTGATTGTTTGCATTAGATATTATTTTGCATTAGCTTTCTTCTTGGAGAGATGAAGGCTTGTTCTTGAAGTATCGGTGCTTAGCTACTAAGTCTTGTAGTAGAAAAGCCCCTGGCACTTTATCTTTAAGATTCCAGTATGCTTCCGGTGCGGTTTTTATACTTATCTGCAATAAAAAGCTGATTCCTATGAGTGCTTTGGATTTGCTTGAATCAGATTTACAGTCCAGCTTTTTAACACTGTTCCCAGTTATTATAGGAAAAGATTTTGCAGGTCCCTTCAGTTTCCCATTTCAGGGGATTGAATTCTTTTCTTTTCTTTTCTTTTCTTTTCTTTTTGTAATAGCAGCTTCCATTTGACAAAGGGAATGGTGATTCTTTAACATCATGCACAGCACAGTTTGGTCAGAGATAGATATTTAAGTACACAGGGCCAAATTCAGAGCTGGGTTCAGTGGATACAACCCCCTTGCCAGCTGCAGATTTAGCCCACGCTGTTCTGTCAGTTGTCTCCCAAAACGTCATATTTTAAATCATGCCAAATTTGCTAGAAGTCTCTTCAGTCTTTAGATTTCCTCCCAATCTGCATAAGGGTCTTTAATTTACATTTTAAACTATCCCAGAATACAGGAACCACGTTCAGTAATACTGATAGTGGTTAAAAATAACAGTAATTGTTGTTATTGTTATTTATTATTACTACAATGACTATATTGGGAGTTGAGGAAATCGCCCTGCGACACTGTTTAACAAGTCTGCCAGTGGAAAAAATTTTAAAAATGGGTGTCACATTTCAGGGCAACGGCACTTGCATTCCCCCTCAGTGGACCAGCAAGGGCACACATGCTCAGGCTTCCAGCTCCCCAACCACTGCCTTTCTTGAGTAGAGCCCTGAGTCTCTCTCCCTTCTGACAGGGGAATTTTCAGGCTGCACAGTTCCCTGCCTTCACAGTGTTATTTCCAGAAGAGGCAGGCTGCCCAAGCACACGGGTTTCCTTTCCCTTCAGAGACAGTTAACACTGTGACTGCCCACAGTTATAGGTATCACACAGCTTTTTCTGTACAAGCCTATTTTATTCTTCAGGTAAAAACACTACAGAGAAAACATTAAAAACAATAAAAGAACCTACATACTCATCTGAGATCACCTCCTCACTCTGATAAGTGTTCTGGTTGGTGATTAGGGATAAGGATTGGCACCCACCTTGGACTTCAAGTCCTGTCCATTTGCTCGATCCAAAAGCAGGCCCTGAGCCAGTTTAAAAACCAGGCTATTTATCCAAAAATCCTCTCTTTGTCTGAGAATCCCTGACGATTCCAATCTGAACTAGTGTAAGTGCATCTTTCCGGGGGGTGGTTTTTTCCTCTGGAGATGTTACAACCTCCTATTTACCCTTCCCATGGAGATATATACAATCTCTCAATAACACATAGACAATTGCATTTTTAATACATTGAACTACAAAGATATTAAACCTAATTCAATAAGGCTTAACTTAATTCAGTAGAGTTCACTTTAATTCATAAGGTTTGACCAGGATATTGTCAGTCTGTCACAATGGGCTCTTAGATGAGTCAAAAAATTAGTAATTGAATATAAAGCTTTTCCCTTCTGCATCCCAGGTTCAAATCCCCTATGAGTCACTGATGACTGGAAAGTCATTGCCAGCTGGTGGTTTATGTGTAATGAGTTGGTGATCTAAATCCATTTTTCAGTGCACAAGTGTCCCTATAACAAAAAAAAGACATTTGGCTCCATTTGGTAACCTGGTTTGTGGCACTCCCCACAGAGGGGTCCTGGACTTAGATGAGCTAGAAGGATTGTCCTACCATCTCTTCATTATAGGTAGTGCTTGCAGGTAGATGTTGAGAAACAACAGCAGGGCATTTGTGGGCCAGCTTGCACTGCCACTGCCAGTGCGGGATCTGCTCTGTAACGAGGCAGATGGCTTTAGTCTCCAGGGTTGACAGGCCAACATCTTGCACAAGCACTGAAACATGCACATAAAACTGGGCACAAGTATTTGTTAGCCCACAGATGGCTGTCCTGCTCAGCATAAAAAGTGAAAGTTTAACCATACCTGTCTGGAAATCATTTTATTTAAAACTATATAATGAGCTCCATCTCTTGCTTTAAAACCCCAGTTTCAGAATGGAAAAAAAACCCTCTCTTAGGCCCAAGTCAGTTATCTGGCTCTGAAGACCCTGAGACTTTTGGGGGTTCAATCTCCTGTCCACATTTAACACTTCTGGCCCATCTCTGCTTTGGGGATTCTGCACCCTTACCCATGCTGAGTAGTAACATTGAAATCAGGGGAAGTTAGGAACCTAAATACCTTCCACCTTTGAGGATCTATGAAATCAACAGAATTAGTAGTCAAGTATTGTTCTACTTGCTATGATTAAAGGAGCAGAATCTGTCCCTAAGTTTTCTCGTCAGGAGACATGAGTTTTTCTCCCAGATCAAATTCCCTTCATTTCATTTCATTTTAAATACTAAGGGGAGAGCATACTTGCTTTAGAATGTCTCCTAGCTCATTAGTTTTGTTTTATAAATTACCAAAGTGTCTATTTGTGCTTTAAAACTGATTTACCATTTCTCCTTGATTAGAAGAGCTGTCATCGCCTTTTCTCTGCAGAAACATGAATCATGATAAGGGAGTTATTGGAAGAATTTTAGATGACTTTATGTTACAAAGTCAATCATTTAAAAACCCAAGTATTTGTTGTATAGGCATCCTGGTGAAATTCTTAGAACACATGCATGCTGAGAAAGTATTAATACCCATAAAATTTCACAGACCCTTTTTTAGAACCCTGGCCTTAACATTTTGTAGGGAAATAAAGCTTTGGTTAACCTTGGCACTGGCAGACCTCATTAAAATAACAGCCTGTCAGTTTCAAGTTTAAAATAACAGGGTTGTCAGTTTTATATGCAGTGGAACAATCTAAGATTTTACTCTCGGTGAAATAATTTGTATGTAGCATATGGTTGTAAGAAAGGAGAAAAGGCTGACCAATAGTGCCATCTCGAGGCTTATGCGACTCCAAGGCTTCTGAGCACAAAAGGGGGCCACATGCACACATGAACGCATACAGCTGTAACAACAGGCAATCTGCCAGCCTGTGATTTATAATCCCTCCAGAATCAACTTGATATACAGTTACATTTTTAAAAGGCTGAAAATAATTCACAACTAAGTGTGTGGTTCAGCAACCACTTGGCTTTTTAAAGTATTTTATTAGGAAATACTAATATATATATATATATAATGTATAGAAATAACCTGGATAGAACAAATTCTCAACTCACTCTGTTTTTAAATTTAGATCAGGGCCCTTCCCTACCTCAAAAACTACCCACTTTTTGTTTATTTTTTTGCAGTCTATAGTTCTTAAGGAGGTGACCTTTGATTAATTCTTACCATTATCATTATACTGTATAAGTTAAAAATTAGGTGCAATGAGCATCTATAGTGATAATACCAAAATACAGAAGCTGACCTCCAATTCATTCAATTATGGGTCCATTTACAAACCTCTGTTTAACTGGTCCAGCCTCTCAGGAACCTAATTTCTATTAAAATTAAACAACCTGCACCCATTATCATGGTCACTTTCAGCCGGCATCATTGGGAAATTCAAATTGTGGAAGTTGCCATTTAATTACTAAGGAAGGTGATGATTTTGTGGGGGAGGAGTGAAGGGGGTCGGGGAGAAGGCAGCCTAAGGAAGGCTCAGTAATGTTTGAAAAACAACAAAAATAAAAGACTACAATTAAAGTTGTCTCATTCAGTCATAGTTGTTGACAGAAGCACTACCATGGACTGTGCACCCTAACAGTCATATGGATCATAAGATCAATAGTTTATTTCAGCCAAGCTGGTAGGAATGAAGTTGAATGAAATCAAAGGAAAGCAGTGCACATATCATTTTTATTCAGTATGTTTATATGGCTAGTGAACAAATGTCACTAAAAATACTCACCAGCAATATAATTTTAAGCTTTTGACATACTATTCTTATACTTAATATCACACCATAATGATAGACATAAACATAATAAATAGTCAGATACGCTGTACATGCCATACGCATACTGAATATGTTGCTATAAACAAAATTGCTGGCCATTAGTTTTAGAATGCTTTCAAATAAATCCCTAGTGACCATAAATCCAAATCAATGCATGAAATTCATGGATAGTGTTCGGCTTACATGACATAGTAGAAATCAAATCACACAAATCACAATGATCTGCGCATTCCCTCTCCCTTACCATTTAACCAACATAGGATGTGCACTTCACTACGCAACACATGACTTAAATAGTTGGGCTTTATGTACATAAATCTAGTCTTGAGATACCCATTGTTATATTATCTCTGAATCATTGTAAGCATGTTGTGTGTGTATGAGAGAGAGAGCGAGTCTGAGTATGTTGCTCTGACTAGTACTAAGGAGAAGGTTGTGTGATCTTTCACCTAGAAATAATGAGAACCAAACTCCAAAGTGACATAAATTGGTGGTGTACGTTACATGTTGTATGCCAGAGGCACAAGTATGGTAACTTGCACCAGATTGGCATTTGGTGGCAACACCACTTGCTTTCTCTTACACCTTCCTCTTAATTGGTTTTGTTGCTATATCTCCCCTTTTACTTCCTCAGCATGTAAGTTACATTTGTTCTGCACACCCAGTGACAACCAAGGATCAGCTCCGCACCTGGTGTCAATTGGCATGGTCCCAAATGGTTGCAAATTACACTACCATACTTTACAGAGCATACCCACTTAAAACATTTTCTGACCATTTACGCCACTATTTACTTAAGTGCAGAATTTTGCCCAGAAAGCTCTGATAGAGTTACTCCTGCTGACACTACACCTCTTGGTAACTAGTGGGAGGTTTGCACACAGAACTGAGAGGGATAAAAGCCAACCCTGGATTTTGGCTGTAGACCAGTGATGCTCAGACCTCAGTTGTTCAGGAGCCAAATTAGTGATCAACATTACCCAAAGGAGCCACAGTAGTGTGAATTCATTGTTTCATTTACTATAGTACTATCTATATCAGGGATCGGCAACCTTTGGCATGTGGCTTGCCAGGGTAAGCACCCTGGTGGGCCAGGCCGGTTTGTTTACCTGCCGCATCCGCAGGTTCAGCCGATCGTGGCTCTCACTGGCTGCGGTTCACCGTCCAAGGCCAATGGGGGCTGTGGGAAGCTGTGCAGGCCGAGGGATGTGCTGGCCGCCACTTCCCGCCACCCCCATTGGCCTGGAGCGGTGAACCGCGGCCAGTGGGAGCCACGATCGGCCAAACCTGTGGATGCGGCAGGTAAACAAACCGGCCTGGCCCACCAGGGTGCTTACCCTGGCAAGCCGCATGCCAAAGGTTGCCGATCCCTGATCTATATAGTCATATTTAAACAGTATGACAAAGGAAATATTTAGCTTATATATAATTCTCACAGCAAATAAATTAATAATTTAGTGCAAGTTGATAACTAAATTGGTTAATAACATAGTAAAAACATCCTGATTGGTTAATACCTTTGATTGGTTAATAATTAAATCACACCGTGTTTTAATATCATGTACTGCAATGAGCCGCAGAAGACACATTAAAGAGCCACTGGTGACTCATGAGCCGCAGTCTGAGTATCACTGCTTTAGACTCTCTGGGCCTCACTTGGGAGAACATTTCAACAGAAGGGCAAACTTAGCTTCCCACTTAAATTTAAAATACAAAACCATCTGAAATTTGCAGAATAACCATACAAAGGTGGCTCAAAAAATGTCAGAGGGGAAGAGTAATAGGAAACATTTCTTCTTAAAACAATGCCTGAGTCTTGCTCATGTTACTACCTGTATGATGTTCAACAGACTGTTACCGAAAGCAGATGATTGTGTGGTTAATTCCTAACTGTGACTACACAATTCAAAAATATTGAGATAAATTTCTCCTGGGTCTTCCATATTAATGAAATGCCATCATTTTGTTATCAGGCCTTTATTATTCTTGTGTTACATTTCTTAATTAACCCAAATTATCTGTTCTGAATAGTAGGAGTTAGCAGGCATTTTTCTATGATGAGCTAATCATTCTGGGATTGTGTTCCCTATAGATTTAAGGGCCTGATACTTGTCTTGTGTACAAGGTAAGTTGAAAAATCAGAATGGTAATGTCTTACCCTCAGTTTATACTTTGAACTTCAAAGGGACTAACATACTTAAAGTTAAGCAGATGCTTTGCTGAACAGGGATGGAATAAAACACACGTCCAAGTGTTTTGCTGAGATAGTACCCTAAGTGACTTGCCTAAGGTCACATAGGAAGTCTGTGGCAGAGCTAGGAAATGACCCCAGATCTCCTGAGTCCCAAGCCAATACCTTTAACCACAAGTCCATCCTTCCTCTCAGTACTTAAGACCCCCTTGAAGGATTGCTAAATTCATGCTCAAACATTTAACATCTCTCACTCACACAGTAACTTTCTGTTAACAATTACAGAGGCGGGCCAGGCTAACCTTGTACAATTTTCAAACCCATCACCAAATATACATGCACTAATGAACCAGAAATCTAATTTTTTTGTGGGTGGCAATTTGTAAGTCCCTTTTCTTATGATGGACAGCTGCTGCAACTCAGATCAACACTTTCAAAATAATGTTTGGATGAATTGTTCAAAATAGATCGTGAAGTCTGACAAGCAAGAATCAGATGAATCCCATTCAAAGAGATTTTGAATGCCAATCCCTGCTAGAAAGAGTGGAAGGGAACTATATAAAATATCAAAATTACATAGGCCTTTTGTTTAAATGTTTTCATAAAAGTCTAACGGAGCTTGAAAGATAATCCTTAATTCAGATGAAAAGCTCACAGAATAATAAATACCAAGGGATCATTTACAAGGCCACAGCTTACTGAATGGGCTACAGTAGTCTGACTTCATGAACCACAAGTGAGAAATATTAGCTGAATCCTTAATGGATTTTATCTCATCTTAGGGGTACTGTACATCTGATATGTGTTTTTTAAGAATGCTGTTGATATTCAAAAGATGTATTGTGGAGAACACATAACTGTGGTGACTAATAGGAGACTTTCTGTTGATGTGGCTGGGATGACCTCACAACTAAAGTCACCCGAAACCCACAGGAAAATGTTATGAATTCCATAGAATTATGTCTCCCTAATTCTGTGCAGTATTTTACGGCTATTTGACTTACATTTAAAATATATCTCTGATCCACTCAGCTTTCACACCATGTGACTGAACATAGATTCATAGACTTTAAGGCCAGAAAGGACCATCATGATCATCTAGTCTGACTCTGCTGTACTTTGCAGGCCACAGAATTTCACCCACCCACTCCTCTAATAAACATGACCATCATCCTCCACTCCATCTCTTAAAGGGAACCTCAAGTAGCTTGTATCACCATTTCCTCCTCCACTAATGGCTAACAGAAATGGCACTGTACTTCCAGAAAATCCAAAGTCAAAGTTAGCTTCAGGGGGGAAAAATAGCAGGTCAGCTGAGCCTGTCAAGTCCAGCTATAGCTACCATGCTTCAAAAGGATGAGCAGAAGTCCCAGTAAAGCAGTGTGAAAGAATAAAAGACTTGATGAGTTGTGTCAATGCCCTTATTCAACACTGTTTAATGACAGAGTAAAGTGGGCTAGAGAAGGACATAGCTAGCAAGTGAAAATATTCATTACCACACTCCCCACTCTAATACAATTTAAATATTTATTTTTAGAGTGTAGCTTTCCATAATCTGAGTTTTAAGAAAGTGTATCTGCAGTGGGGGCCATTAGAAACAAAACATTTGTCATTCCACAGTGATTACAGCACTATAGTATCACCTCTTCTCAAACTACATTATTGGAGAGCACAGGTACCTGGTGTGGTAAGCATTATCCTATGTAGCTGGTGTGGTCTAGTAGCTTGTACTCTAAACTAGAGTCTAGGAGTCCTGGGTTCTATTCTTGGTTCGACTACTGATATTACTTTGGGCAAGTCACTATGCCTCAGTTTCCCTGTCTGTAAAATGGGGGTAATGATATGGACTTCCTTTGTAAAGTGCTTTGAGAACTATAGAAGAAAAGTACTATATAAGAACTAGTATTGTGCTTTGGCCATATTTGTACATGCAAATTTCTCTCTGTCATTTCCCCCAGCTACAGAGGAAAGCTTTGAGGATTAATTAGTTAATGTTTGCAAAGTGCTATATGCAGGCTCTTGTTACTTAGTCTTGTCTGTTTTCGTAGTGTAGAAAAATCTCTCTGATTATAAAGTTTAATAATCCATCATTCCTCTGTGGTGTAAAGCAGTGCGCACACAGAGAGTACATGTGCAACAACAGCATAACGTTTGCAAAAATGACAATGGATCTGGACCCCCTCATGTTCATTTTTACAGGGATATTCTGAAAACCTTATCCAGGGTTTGAGCCATGGGACTTCCACTAAAATCCCTTACAGTACTGTGAGAATTTACTAAGAATTGTATGGAAGCGCAGGATTAGCACAGCAGAAGGGAAGCCTTTCATGAATGAAAGAAAGGCCCCTTCCAAAGGATATTTACTCTTTTGTGACTCAAAATATAAGTGTACAGTCCTAAATTGCCAGTCATGTTCTTTTTCATATGGCTATCAAAATCTAAGTTTTAGGGGTCAGAACCCATTCCTCATATAAGTCACTACTCCTGAGAATCCATGCTCACCACTGATGTCAGTGGGAATACTTCTGTAAATAACTGCTCACCAGGCATCACAGTGAGCCTAAATAAGTAGTTAGTCACAGCCATTAGAGTAGAAATGTTCTCCTGTTGCTTTTAAACTCCTGGAGTTTATTGGAATTGTTACTGCTTTCTGCAGCCTATTTTTCCCCCATTTCAAGCCAGACAGTGTCGTATAGAATTTATCCAAGCTACTGCACTGTGGAATTTACACCTTGGTATGGGAGCACCTGGGGGTTAGCAGAGCTGCTTGCCTTGATTAGCTGAGTCACTGGTAAACCTCAGTTTTGTCCCTCAGTCCCAGGCAAACAGGAGTGGGAGGAATTCCTGTCCACTCACTTCTCTGGCACTCTGCTCTGAGGGACCCGAAAGATCCAGCAAGGACCAGGAGAAATCAATATAATATTCTGTAATGTACTGTGTTGATTTATCTCAACACCATTTACAAAGTCACTGAGCGTTTGCCTAGTGTTGATAATCTGGTGTGTAATTTTTTGGCTTGAAAGGGCTCCCCAGTTCAGAGCTAAAAGGCTTGCACATGCTGCTGCAGTGTGTGATACTAAAACTAAACAACTAGGGTTGGAGGAGATTTATATAGATCTCTATTATTGCAGGAATCAACAAGTCATGCAACAAAATACTTTTTTACTTATTTAGAATCTTGGTTATTCAGTAACCGTTGAAAATGTGCACAGTACTTCAGATGCAATATTCTCAGATGTTTCTATCACCTGCTGTATAATGTGACATTTCACAGAGTTTCAGCATTACACAGCAGTGTGGGGCATTTGTTCAGAGAGCTGCACTGTCTTCAGAACAAAAGATAAAAGAGATAAATAGCCAAGTACAATCTTGTACCTTAACCACTGAAAATCCTATCTTAAAACTGAATGGAAGAACAGAGAGCTTTTATTTCTTGGTTTTTAAAGAATAAAGAATAAAACTCAGTGATTTCCTTTGACAGCTATTCAACAAGTTCCCCATAATCTTATTCCATTTAATATGAAATGCATCTGTTTCCATAAGAACAACCATTGCAGGCCCAATGATACCATTAATCTTTTGTAGCCTACCCTTTGTTGTGCCTTTTAGCTACGTTTATAGATTTTCTGCCCTTGTAAACTAAATGCAAAACAAAAACTGATAACATTTTAGTCTGAACATTCATCAAATACATGCTGAAAGCAAGTTTGCACTGGTTTGCTGGCTTATACCAACTGGTGCAATCTCTTGCACAGAAGGGAGCTTGCAACTTCAGGGACCTGTTCTAAATCTGTCCTATCATTTCTTGAAGTTGAGGTCTACATATAAATATCTATCTGGCTCTAGTTATATAGATGGATGTGTGTGTGTGTGTAATCTTTTCAGCATCACAGACTCCAAATCTACTGCATTTTACTCACAGCTTTTGGGTACTTTGCATCTGTTCACTACCAGTTCAACAGTTATTAGAAGCTAGACATGTAGAATTAAATATAATTATTTAGACAATTTACAAAACCAAGTAGATCAGTGGGTGAGACATTTTATCTGATGAAACACTGTTTTATTGAATTGGCATTTATTAGACTATCATGCAGATTGATGCTTGGGAGGATGGAAATTTAGAACCCTTCAGTCAAAAAGGAGAATAGGGAAAACCAAAATGTTCTCTCTGTTGCTATCCCTTTTCTCTCTGTTTAAAAACGTCTAGCTTGAGGAAGAGTGAGTTAAAGGTGTCTTGGATTATTTGTGCTTACTCAACCCAAATGCAATGTGCCTTGCTCGGAAATACAGGAATTTGACTTTTAGTACCATTGATCTAAAAATGACAGTGAGTATGGATGTCCTCTTTAACCAAGTGTGCCTCTTGTCTCTTGATCAGGTAACAGACATTAAAGAAAAACTGAAGCTTTCAAAAAAGTTCTGGTCAACTTTACCATATACTATCTGCAAGGATGAAAGAGTGACAGCTGGCATGTCAAATGAAGAGGACTGCTGGAATGGCCATACCAAAGCTAGGTGAGGAAGACTCCTCCCCAGATAGTAGCATACTAATTCCACATGTGGCCTTGGAATGGTTAGCTTGTTATGTGTTCTAAGGCTTGTTTACAAAACCACTTAAAGCGCTGAAATGGAAATAGGGCAGAACAAGTATTTGCCAAGGAAAGCTAGTAGCTGGGAGCACTTACCATCAAGGTGCCATTAAATCTAGAGTGTGAGTCATTTTGAATGTTCACATTGTGTCAGGATTTGAACATGGAGACTATTCGTTGGTTAGATTCTAGGTGGATTATTTATTCTGAGATCGCAAAGAGCCCTTTAGCACTTGTTAGTGTCCCTGTGTAGTGACCGACAAACAGTGAAGCAATTTACACATGGGATCTTCACTTAGGATGTAGCAGATATTGGAATTTCCGCTCTATTTTACTATTTATTGGCAATCCTTTTGGTTATTGGTTGAGTAAAACTGAAAAATAGCCGGGATGTAATAAATGTAACCTTCCTAGTTGCCTCATGTGGAAGGCCTGACCTTACACCACATCATTGCAGAAACTGCTTTGGCATCTGCTCTCATATTTCAGCAATTTTTCTGTAATTTTCAACTTTGAAGTCAGGTTGGATCACTATTTTGTGGTAGGACTGTTGCTGGAAGATTGCTAAATTCACAGATTGATTCAGCAGGTGGGAAACAGATGTGGATAGTCATTGTTGAGAAAGTGGTGGACAGGTTGGATCAGGGAGCATGTTGAGGGAAGGTTACAATTTGGTTTAGCAACAGCTATGAGTGCTGCTGGGGTGAAGGGAAGAGCTATGGGTTCTGAGTAGGGCTAGACGAAATTTTTTGGCCAAAGTTTTTTCACAGAAAAATTCAGATTCGGGTTGACCAAAACATTTCACAAATTTGAATTGATTTTGGCACACTATTTTGGTCAGGAAAAAAAGGGTTTTTACCTTTCCAAATTGAAACATTTTTATGTTTTTAAAGCTAGATTCTTAGGGGATTTAGGTGAGGAAGAGTGATAATCCCTAGGCCCAAACCCTAGTGGGTCTTCACTGGAACTGGAACACACAGATGTCCCCCACCCGTGAGTGCCCTAACCACCACGCTAGAGAGTCACTCTCATGCTCTGATCCAATGACTATTTAATTTATTATACAAAGTGGAATGGCTTCGACAGGAGAGTTGACAGATACCCATTTCAATAGCTGAGTAGTTAGGGCACTAAGCTGGGATGTGGGAACCTCAGTTCAAGTTGTGGCTCCAAAACTATTGGCTATAAAGGGGTGGCAGAACTCTCTGCTCCTCCTTGGTTTCATGAACGGCACTTAAGTCTCCTGGTGAATCTTGTCCTTCGTTTCCAAATTACCTTTGCTTGTTATATTTTAAAATGTTTAAAGATGCCTGAAATAGAAACAAAACACTTTGTTTCAGGTTGAATGAAGTATTTCATACAACATGAAACAAAAAAAAATCCTGACTCTTTGAGTCACCAAAAATTCGGACAAATTTTGGTCAGGTTGACCTGAAATTATTATTTTTTTTCCAATTTTTTGAAACTGCTGGCAAACCAAAAATTCACTCCTTTACACAGTTCTAGTCCTGAGTGCCCAATGAATGCAGTTCCTTACTGCTGTGATACAGTTTCAAGCACGCCTTTTAGATTTATTAACCATTACCTATTTGTGGAAACAAGCTAGTAGATGAAAATTAGACAGCCACAGAAAGAGCAACAAACCCTTCAAGTTTGAACTGAACTGGATGTCCTTTGTCTTAAGCTATGTTTACACGCCGAACCTTACAGTAGCATAGCTGTACTGGTGCATCTGTGCAGCTGTAAGGTATCCTATGTAGCTGCTCTATGCGATGGGAGAGAGCTCTCCCATCGGCATAATGAAACCACCCCCAATGAGCAGCGGTAGTAATGACAGTGGGAAACGCTCTCCTCCCAACATATCGCTGTCCACACCAGCGCTTTTGCGGGTGAAACTTTTGTTGGTCAGGGGTTGTTTTTTTCACACCCCTGACCAACAAAAGTTTTAGCAACCAAAGTCCTAGTGTAGCCAATAGCCTAAGATGCAACTATGAAAAAAATTAACAATATGTCATAAGTCAGCGTATGTCAACTTCTCCATTGCAAGATACTTTGTAAGAAAAAGATTCCCTCATGGACCCACTTCCCCTCCCAATGTCTTAATCCCCCACTGCTTAATTGTCAAAAGTTTCATTTTGCAGACAAGCCCAAAGGGCTCTGCAGCCTACAGGTGGTCCATGGACTGTAATTTGATAAGAACTGGTATAAATCTATTCTCCAAAGCCAGGAGTAGTATTTTCTTAATGCTTAGCTGTTAGGCCCCATCCACTGAGTGCCCCTGAAGCCTGTGAGGGAGGCAAATGGCAGCTAACAGAACAATAGCAGGAATGTTTATATATAACAACATGCAGTGGTGTTTTAGTCATGTCATGTATTACTATGTTCATTTTAAAAGGACCATGTGAGAGTAAAGTTTGAAATCACCTTCCTCCACAATCGCTCTTATTCTAGCAGTGCTTCATAAATTGCAACCTCATGCAGGTGTGCTCTGCTGGCAAAAGGAAGCTGGCTAGTGTGTGTTGCTCTGTGAAGCACACATTAATAAGGAATGCATGCTGCTTCTATTGAAAAGAGCCCTACAACATGCCTGCTAAAATCCTTCTTGGTTTCCTTGAGCAATTCTAGTTTTTTGTACTACGTGCATGGCCAGTACCACTCAGCTCCCTTTTGCCCCAGGCACCTCTACAGATTAGGGCTTGATATTGTCTTAAATTTGCAGGATTTGGTCCATCCAAAATGGGTAGGGTTTCTTTTGCGTTTAAAAAGAAGCAATTCTCTTGCACCCTTCCTTTTGCAATATTTACATCATGGAACAAAAGAGAAACTATTACTCCAAGTGTCAGTGAAATGTAATTAACAGGATATGTGAAATTTGACAATGCCCTAGAGAGCAAGGTCATTCCTCTTTACTGTAGCATAATATGTACCCTTACTCATGATGACTAGTATCTACAATAAAGTACGAGTCAGCATGAATCAGGGCAGCAGAAGCTGGCCTGTTAGTAAATAAAGGATTTGATTTCTTTGTATGCGTATGTTTGCCTGTTCTCTGCCTTGGCTCCTGTGCTAGCCTCCCTTTTACCCAGTGGTAGATGTAGGCATGTATTTTGAATTCCAGAGCAAATCACAGAAGTTAGAGATAGAAAAAAAGAGTTGGGTGATCTAGCCTATTCCCTAGTGTAATAGTCTGCCAGTCGCTTAGATTCTCTTCATAAGTTCCTCAGGGCATGGGCAGAGGAAGCTCCCTAGACCTGGATCGCAGCCCCGCCCATGATCCACCCTGAGATCCACCCCTGCTTGGCCCTCTCCCACCCATGCTCCACCCCCACTCTGCCCCAGGCCCTGCTCCTGCTTGGCCCCCACCCCCAATGTCCCCCGCCCACTGCTCATGCTCTACACCCCTCCCTAGTGCCTCCCCCCTCCGCTCATCAGTGTATGAAAGGGGCGTCACTGACACTTCTGGATAGATCTTAAGGATTCCCTATTCTCGATAAAGCATCTACAACAATAGATTTCAAAGAAGTAATCTAGAATTGGTTCCCTTAGCTCGGTGTAGCCATGCTAGTGGGGCATGGTCACTTAGTACAGTGAACTTTTTGTTATACAAATAAGGTTTAAGCTGCTTAACTGCCCAGACAATTGCATAGCATTTTTTCTTGATTGTAGCATAGTTTGCTCAGTGGATGTTAGTTTTTTGTTTAAGTATTCAATGTGGTAGCTGCCCTGATTTCTAAGGGTTAGTCTACACTGGCACTTTGTCGGCAAAACTTTTGTCATTCGGGGGTGTTAAAAAAACACACACACCCCGAACGACAAAAGTCTGACCAATGAAAATCACCGGTGTGAACAGTGCTTTGTTGGCAGGAGCACTCTTCTGCCGACAAACAGCAGCTACACTGCACGGCTTTTAGCAGCACGGCTGTAGCGGCACAGCTGTGTCGCTAAAAGCCTCATAGTGTAGCCATAGCCTAACAGTCTGACCTGAGTTTGGCACTCTTCGCTGTGAGCCACTCCAGGTACTGCGATACCTAGGCAATGAACAGGGAAATATAACAAAAGACAAAATATTTTTTAAAAACAGTGTCGTAGGTGCTGCTGATCAAAAAAAATAGAGTTGTAGAATTGCAAAATATACATTGGCTCTTGTGTTTCAACACATCCACCTTTTAACATTGCATATACCAGAAAATGTATGTTATGAAACTGAGGTTATACAAAATGGAAGCTCTTCCATCTTTTGAAAGAGGCAGAACACCAAGGTCACTTGTGGTTATTAAAATCCACTGGTATGTCTCTACTGCCATGAGATCAGATGGGGTTAATCCAAGGCCACCAATTAGCAAACAACATGCAGAGTTACAGGAATGATCCATTTGACTTTCTGGAAGGGTGCACTTGTTATGTTGATGACCCTTGATACAGAAAAAGCCTTTGTTTGATAAGGTCAAATGTAAATATTGGGACAGAGGAGGGGGGAGTTGGATGGTGTGGAACTGGGAACATTTACGAGATGGATGGAATCCTGTTTCTAAAAAACTCTTATAGCCAGAATCAAAGTTAATGATAGATACTTCAAACCTAGTGCCTTCTGAGAAGTACGCAGCAGGGCTGCCCCATCACATCTTATATTCGTGGTCATGGAAACTGGTACACAAATTTTGTTTGTTTGTTTGTTTTTAAAAGAGTATCTTGGGAATAAATGCAAGAGACTTGGGTAACAGCGTTATCCTCTATGCAGGTAAGGTCCTAATGACAGTTGGTGATCTGCTCACCCAGATGACTATTATAAAAGATAGGATGGAATTTGTAGAAGTCTCAGGCATTAGTATTCAGTTATACCAAATCCCAATTATTAGCCCTTGAAATAAACTAAGATACTCAAATATCATGACAAGTAAAATGCCATGCATACAATGCTGAAGTCTCAGCCAGCCGCAAGCATCTCTTCCCTTCTCCTACAGAACACAGTTTAGCTGCCTGGTCCCATAGAGTTCGGGCTCTCGCTGTGTTGGGTGGAAGGAGGGAGGCACTAGAGCAGGGATCGGCAACCTTTGGCCTGCGGCTCGCCAGGTTAAGCCCCCTGGCGGGCTGGGCCGGTTTGTTTACCTGCCGCGTCCACAGATTCAGCCAATCGCAGCTCCCACTGGCCGCGGTTCGCCGCTCCAAACCAGCCCACCAGGGTGCTTACCCTGGCGGACCGCGGGCCAAAGGTTGCCGATCCCTGCACTAGAGCATTGTCTATACTAAGAAAATGGCCCATTTCTGACAATAGATGTCCGCAATTAAGTGCAGCTGAAACAAAGCTATTGTTCAGCGCCATTGGACAAAATGCATTAAGCCCAACAACTAAACACATTTTTTCTATTAATAAATGTATGGTTTCCAATCTAATTTTGCTGGGACTCCCCTTCCAGTGACTTGACAGATGAACCATTCCCTTCCACTCCTTGTGTTCCCTTATATCCCACCTCAGCACAGTGGCCATACACACACACACACACACACACCAATCCCTTTGGGGATTGCCCTATGATTGAAAAGAGACAGATGGGGTTATCTGGTTGGCCAAGTGAGCCAATTGTAAGTGCCCTTTTATCTTAGCAGGCTGAGTAAGCTTATCTGCCATTATCCTAGTATGAGTGAACCTCCCTGCTGCATTTTGTTTTGTCTTCCCCACAAGACTAGACACCAATGAAAGCTACAGCACTTACTGCGTGGAATTTCCCATTGTTAAGTAAACAGCTGCTGCAGCAGCAGAATATGGAGGACACTGCCCTTTAAGTCAGATGTCATTCATGAAGTGGAAAACCCATCCATGTTTGTTCACCACAGGTGTGGGTTTTTTTATGAAAGCAATCTGAAAAGTATCATCAGCCATTTTTAGTCTTGAAAAGAAAGAAAATACTCTGGAACATCAGCTGCATATTGAAAAAAAATCGACCGGTTTTAAACAAGCTTTGTGGGACTTGCATAACAGGGGCCAAAAAAGCATTTTTGTCCTGCCTGCTGAGTCCAGTAAGGAGTATGGAAAGGCTAAAGAGGAATGAAGAAATGGTTTAAGATTTTAGAAAATGTAAACGGCACTAAACTACTGCTATATCTGAGCAAGAAACAAATAGAAAATAAACAGTAATGTCCAGCTTCTCACTTATCAAAGAGGTGAGAGAAATCATTGGACACAGAACCAGGCTAGCCTCTCCCATTCTATTTTTATTTAGAATAGTTATTATTACCATGCACCAAAAGGGATGGTTAACAGCAAGAGCAGCGGCAAAGCTTAATACCCACAGGGGTCGTTCCACTTTCAGAACTGCAACATAAGCAGCTGTTTTTGAACAACTTTGCCCATCCTGCAGCCAATTTTCTGTCAAAAATGGTCTCCTGCCACGGCTTCCAATTTTGTGTGACTTAACCCTACCACATACACATCAAAATGCTTTTGTAAGAACATGTGCTTGGCTGTCATTCAGGGGGAACATGTCACTCAAAAAACACCTTGGACTTTGAATTTCTATATCCCTGGTTTAAAGAAAGGGTAGCAATGTTTAGACTTTTACATTCAAAAGAGACTTTCCTTTGTGAAAACAGGTGAGCTACTATGATAACAATTGTCTAAATACTTCATTCATGTGCTGCAAATACACTGAGGCCCTGATCCAGCAAGGTACTTAAGTGTGTGCCTAACTTTAAGTGCTTTGAAGTCAACGGGCTTTCTTAAAGTGTGCTTAAATTTAACAAATGCTAAAGTTCTTTGCTAACTGTGGCTTGACAGTGCAATACTAAAGATGTATGTGCTTAAAGTATGGCAACTAAATCTGCATAAAGACAACGAAATAATAATTTTAGTCACCTCAAATCCAATTTAAGATCTTAAAGTTAGATTTAGATGTCTAATTTTGGGCACCCAAACTTGAAAATTAGGCACTGAGTCATTAAAACTAACCCATTCTGAAACTGAGAGTATATCATGCGCTAGCTGCTACATTTCGCTCTTTGGAATAAAGTCTTATCTTGGAGAGCCAATGCAATAAAGTTGTTGATTTCATATCTTTAATACTTTTGTTTTAAAGTTCATCCTTCTTATGGCAAATACAGTTTTTAAGTGTGTGTGTGTGTGTGTGTGTGTGTGTGAGAGAGAGAGAGAGAGAGATTCATTTGACTCTTTTCAAGTCTGAGCAATCATAGCAGAGCAAACCAACATTTTGTGAATGTCATGGCTGTTCCTGGAATGAATCTGATTCTAAAGGGGATTTTAAAATGAATCAGGGTGAAAGAACACAACTAGGCCCACTTGACATCCCCTTGAAGTCAGCTGGTCTCTGGATGGGTGCAGGGATCCACCCACACAGATCCATTTACAGAATTTGAAACTTGTTATTCATGCTAAATAAAGAATATACCAGAAGACTCTTATTACATTAAACCTCCAAAATAACTCATATGCTTTCCATATAGAAAACCTACTAAGGACTCAGTATATCACATAAACTAGATTCCACTTTTATTACACAATAAGACAAGAAGTTAAACATAAATCAGTCATTGCAATTTGGTGCATCATATTTCATAGCCAAACACTGCTTCTCATGGATTGAGTCAGTTAGCAGAACAATCATCAGTCATAAACGGGAATTCTGATGCAGAGTAGGCAAAATAAATGCTTAGACTTAAAATCACTTTTAGCTAGTCACTGGTTGTTTCTCCTGTCTTATAGCCTCTCTCCATCTATTGGGCCTACACCACTGTAGAATCTGAGCACCTACTACGTAGAAAGAAAGATGATTATTGTTATTTCTATTTTAACTCGTTCCTTCTTGGCCTGTAGGAGAAATTTCTGGGTTCGTTTATAAGATATTAATTTGTTTGTTTGTTTATGTTTGTGTCGAAGATAGAGCAAGCAGCTCAACTGAAGAAATTAGTGATAGAAACTATTTTTATATGTGATAGAAACTATTTTTACATAACAAGCAGGGCCGGCCCACAACATTTTGGCACCTGAGGCGGGGAGCTCAAATGATGCCCCCATACCCCCTCATTTGGGCCAAAACTTTGAAAGGTCTCAATTCTGCCTTCTTCCTGTTCTACTCCTCTCATGGTACTGCTCTGCTACTTACCCCAATAAAGGAGAACTAACAACTTAAAATGCCTTGTTGAAAAATTTTAAATAACACTTAACTTTCAAACACCTGAACAGCAAATGTAACTTTTCTTGTCTGCATAGTAAACATTGGCATTTTTATCTGTTTGAATAATCAAAGTGATGCTTTCTCTGCCTTCTTGATTGCAAAGATTTGAACTGCTTCCTGAAGGTCCACAGTCTGGGTCAGCTCATGCTCTATTGAGATGGTTGCAAAGCCAACCAGCCTCTCCTGTGTCATTGTGGAGCGTAGATGTGTTTTTATTAACTTCAGCTTGGAGAAGCTGCGTTCTCCACTGGCAACTGTTACAGGAAGTGTTAGAAGTATGGAAAGAGCAACAAAAGCATTTGGAAAGAGGGTGGTCATCTTATTTGTGCACATATATTCCAGAACAGCCTTTGAAGTTGATCCTGATGAAATGTATCATGAATGGGCTTTCAGTTCATCACCTAAATCACTCACATCAATATTGCACATGTCATCATGTGCCAACATTGTCTCTAGTGCCCTGCATTGCTGGTATAGGTCTTCTTCAGGTATAGTGAGGAGTTTTGGAATATCATACAACACTCCAAATATACTGCTGTGTTCCTTGAGCTGCATGAAACATTCTTCAACTGACTGTATTGCACAATCTAGCACCTGGTTAAAGAATTCAACTTTGAATTGTTGTTTGGGGTCTCTTGTGGGATTATCCCATGCCTCATAATCAAAATGTCTTCTTCGGTGTATCCTTGAATGGGTGGGAAAATAGCTTCAGTGTGAAGTTCCTCTGCCAACTTCTGTGCACTCTTCAGAACGTTTTGAAATCCCTCATCTGACTGGTAAGACTTTAAGTATGACTTTGCTTTGTCCAGTTTTTCCATTGCTCCAGATAGATCAAGGTCAACACCTTGGAATCTCTTGCTTACAACATTTATTTCAAACAGTATGTCATGCCACAACACTAAGCCACACAGAAATTTGAAGTTATGTATGTTTCTGGTGATTCCATTTCCCTCTGCCACTGTTCTCCCACGAATAGTTCCTGTCATAGCATTATCCTCCATAATGGCAACTATGGCATCATCTGTCATCCCAATTTGGTGTTTGATAGGCTTTATCGCCTCCACTTGACTTTCCCATCATGTGGCACTCCGCGGTTTCAGTGTCAGAGAGGATGTTCCCAGATGTTACTTCAAAATTTGCCATCGATGTGTTGATGCAGAGAAAAATACATAGATGCTTTGAATTACATTTAAAGATTCAGCAACTTCACTAGAAGTTGATGCTGCATCACTGACCACCAAGTTCAATGAATGAGAACTGCATGGGACAAAAAAAAGCTTGAGGGTTTAACTCTCGGATCCGTGTCTGCACTCCTCTGTTCTTTCCTCTCATGTTGGCACCATTATCGTATCCCTGACCTCTCATGTCAGCTATCACAATTCCCGTATCTTCCAGCTTTTTAAAAAGCACATTTGTCATACCAGCTCCCAGGGCCAGCTCCAAGGTTTTTGCCGCCCCAAGCAGCGTAAAAAAAAAAAAAAGCCGCGATCGGCTCCACCGCGCCGCTTTCTTCTTCGGCAGCAATTTGGTGGTAGGTCCTTCTCTCTGAGAGGGACCGAAGGATCCACCGCCGAATTGCTGCCGAAGAGCCCGACGTGCCGCCCCTTCCCCTTGGCTGCCCCAAGCACCTGCTTGCTGGGCTGGTGACTGGAGCCGGCCCTGCCAGCTCCTGTAGTATCATCAATGTCAATAAATTCTAGAAAATGCTTTTTGACAGTCACCATTGCAGGGACATTTTCACTAGGTTCTGTTGTTGTTACAAAACACACCATTAAAGTCATTTGTTCCATATGGCTGATGTCAGGTGTGCAGTCCAGAATAACAGAGTAATATCTTGCTGACTTCAGATCTGCCACAATCTTCTGTTTGACTTTTGTTGCCAGTAACTATATGATCTCATTTTGAATTGTTTTTCCAAAGTAGTGTTGTGTGTACATTTCTTGGGTGGTGATTCTTAGATGCTTCTGGAATACAGCATCAAACTCAGCCATCACCTCCACAATTTTAAGGAAGTTTCCATTGTTTGGCACATACAGCTGATCTGAAGTGCCACGCAGTGCTAGGTTTTGGGTAGCAAGCATTCTCACAATGGCAATGAGCCTTTTCAGAACATTTTGCCAGTAAAGAGACTCTGATGCAATCTTCGCTTGACGCTGATCATCTATGGTGGCCTTTAACCTTAGTCTCATCTCAAGCTCTTTCCACCTAGGGAATAATGCTCTCTGGTGATTTGCTCCCTGCTCATGGCATGCCAGATTTCTAGCCAGATTTTTCCAGTCCTTTGTTCCTGTAGAACCCAATGTGGCTGGAACATTAGACTGGAAGAGTTTGCAACAAAAACAGTATGCCACATTCTGGGTTTTGAGTACATAAGCCATGGCCTTCACTTTGTCACCATTGGGGATTTCATGCCAGTAATGTGTTGGATGGAAACTTCTATTTTCATTGTTTTTGGGGAACATGAAGTTTTTCACTTGCTGCAGCCCATGCAGTACAAGGAAGTCCCTCAGGCTACTGCTCAAGTGGATCCACAGTCCTGGATCATCTAGACTTAAGGAACTAAACTCAGCAGCAGCTGTTTCTTGCGCCTCCACCACACTCTTCTCTGATCTATACTTTTCTTCAGGAATGTGCATGGTTACATCCATTTGAGATGGAGATATGGATGCTGCAGTAGCTGCCAGGTTACCTGCACTCTGACTAACTGGAAGATCAGGCATCTCCTCACCACTCACATCCTCACTGGGGCCGGAGAGCTCACTGTGTACCTTTGTGTCTATGTATCTCAGGAGAGCTCTTTCCTGCTTAGATAGAAAAGCTTCCTTTGCTTTCTTTCTTTTTTGAATGCTGCCCCGGAGGACACTCATGACTGCAGTTCTATGCCAGCTATAGTGGCTCTCAACACTCAATTGAAGGGGACAAATAAGCAGGCTGGTAGCAGGGCCTGAGTGAGGGAAGATATCAGCGTCTTAAAGGCCTAACTGGCTCCAACTACTTCAGTTGACAGCCTGTTCTCCTCAAGTGGGTTCAGGGAAGCAGCAGGAAACAGGACGCTCCCTGAGAAGCTGGTGTTAATTAGTCCTCCGCTCTCTCCCTGCAGCTCCTGCTGCTTTCTGTTATTCCCTCTCACCTTTTCTCCTGCCTGCCTGTTATGTCTCTTGTGCCCTCCTTCCTCCAGCACAGCACTCCACCATCTCTGTGCATCTAGAGCAGAGAGAACACATATGCCCCAGCAGCAGACACAATTTTCTACACTCTGGGTCCTAGTGGTGGCACCCCCCCCCTCCAGTCTGGCACCTGAGGCGGCCGCCTCAGTTCGCTTCATGGTAAGGCCACCCTGATAAAAGAGGGATAAAAATTTAAAAAGTACAAAGGAATACCAGGCTAGATAATCATCTGGTATAAAATAATGTAGCTCCTCTGACATAAATGGAACTACACTAGTTTTCATCAGCTGAGGCTCTGGACATTTAGAGTTTTCTCTCTATACTAGTAAATCTCAACTGTGGTTTGCAGAGGCAAGAGCGCTTGCTGATAATAGGCAGAGTTAACCAGTCAGATGATGTTAACTCTTCTTTGTTTCTATATGTCAAAGCTCTTCCAAAAGAACAGTAGCTATTAGACTCTGTAAAAGTGACAAAGTGGTTTTCTAAATATTTTTATAAGAAATGTTAAAGACAGTTAATACTGTCAAATTGCTTAGTATAGAATTTGCAGTATGGTCCACATTTCCATAAAACATTATATACTGAGCCAATTGTTCATTTTGCTATCTAGATACCTGCCTGAGATTATGAATGATGGGCTGACCAACCAGATCAACAATCCCGAAGTAGATGTGGACATCACAAGGCCCGACACCTTCATACGGCAACAAATCATGGCCCTAAGAGTCATGACTAACAAACTGAAGAATGCATACAATGGAAATGATGTAAACTTCCAGGATACAAGTAAGCAACTGATTTTGTGAACAAACATATCCTCCAAACAAATTCATAAACCCACCCCATCAGGGCCATTATAAATTATAATAACTCTCCTTAGTTATAGTAATCTGCTAAGTATACCTTATTCCAGATGGTCCTGGGCTGGAAAAGTGAAGCAATGTAAGGGTTTGTCTACATAAGACAGTTTAGCCTAAAGTGTGAATTTAGGCCATGTCTATACTACAGGGACTATAGAGGCATGGCTACTTCACTATAGCTATGCCGGCATAACCTCATAGTGTCAACCCAGTCTATAGCAATGGAAAGGATTTTTCCAGTGCTGTGGGAACACCATCTACCAGAATGACAGTAGCTAGGTCAAGGAAGCATTCTAGCTGTGTCTACACTGGGGGGTTAGGTCAGCGTAGCTATGGGGCTCAGGGTTGTAGATTTTTCACACCCCTGAGCACCATAGTTATGCCAACCTCAATTTTAAGCATAGGCCAGACCTCACACTGATTTAGTTAAACTGGTGCATCCCACAGTGTGGACATGCTTATTTCAATTTAATTTAAGTAGATTGGGAGCTAAATCACAATTGTCTGTTAAACCACGGTAAGTGTCCACATGGAGGTTTGTACCAGTCTAATTAATTAGTTTATCTGGCAAAACTTTCCCACGTAAACAAATACTAAAATTGCTTCAGTGATATCATTCCCTTCTCAAGGTTAACCATTTACTGGCTAGAATCCCTGCTGAAAGTTGTTACTGATCAAGTTCCACATTCAAGTTCTCAATCAAAGAATACAGTGTACTCCACGATCTTCATATTAGTAAAAGTCATCAAGGAGAAATCATATATGGGTGGAGTTCTGTGGTCTTCATGAGAAGGTATCAGTTTATACTTTTCAAGATCAGACTCACGCAGTATTTTTTTAAACGGATCTGATTTTGTGCTACTAGTTGTTATTACTGCAGTTTGTTAGTTAGATTATGGTAGCAACCAAAATACACTATAGACTTTGCAAGCACATTCTCATATAATGAAGATTGTATAACAGGGGTCAGCAACGTTTGGCACGCGGCTCGCCAGGGTAAGCACCCTGGCGGGCCGGGCCAGTTTTATTTACCTGCTGACGCGGCAGGTTCGGCCGATCCCGGGCCAATGGGGGCGGCGAGAAGCTCCACGGGCGAACGATGTACTGGCCGCGACTTCTCACCGCCCCCATTGGCCCGGGACGGCGAACCGCGGCCAGTGGGGACCACGATCGTCCGAACCTGCCGCGTCCGCAGGTAAATAAACTGGTCCGGCCCGCCAGGGTGCTTACCCTGGCGAGCTGCGTGCTGAACATTGCCGACCCCTGTTGTATAATCTGAGAAGAGGACAAAATATGGAGGGTGGGGGAAAGAGATAAAATGTACAAGTAAACTGATCAGGGAGGTGCTAGGCTTATGTCTTATTGAAGCAATTACATGTTTGTTTTGTTTTGTTTTTAAGATGTAGCATTATATTTGCCTCCCCCTTCCTCCTGCTACAATTCATCTCCCCAGCTTTCTACCACAGCAACTGCCTGAGTCTATTCCTGCATCCATAAGCTCCTTGTTTCAAAAATTCAGTCCCCTCCCTCCATGTGAATGTGCACCTGACTCAAAAGATAAAGAACAGTAATAATCAGGAGCCCATGTACTTAGCAGCACAGTGGGACCACATTCTGCTGCAATGTTCATTTGTTCTTTCTCCATTCTTGCCTCCTGCACCCAAATGCATACAGGACTAAGGTGGGAACTTAGAGTCAGTTTCAGCAATTTATCTTCTCAAAATCCCTGGGCCTCAGCATTTGCTCTATTCTCTAAACAGCCTAGCTGCACAGCTTGCTCCCCTGTTTTCTGGGTGTAAACTGTACACCAGCTCTAGCTCATCAATCCACCTCCAGCCTGGCTCCTAAAAACTGTGCCAGAATGCACACTGTAATCCAATTGATTACTCTCTGTGGGCAAAATGTAAAACAAGAAACAGTTGTAGGTGGGTCCCAGCAGGGCAGGGAGAGTGAAAATTGCCAAGTGCCTGGTTACAACAAAATAATGAATTCTACAGAAAAATGCTGAATTTTGTGATATTTTAGAGAAATGTCTAATTCCATGGCTGCACAATTCATAGGCCGAAGGGCTCTGAGTGAGATGACTGGGGCATTTCCCACCTCTCAGACCCATTGTTTCATGCTCTTTGACATTTCAGACAGGGATTGGTGTATCCTCTAGTCACTTTTTTGAGGTTATTATACTCCAATTCCTGTCTGCAGCCTCTCATTCAAACTGCCTCTTCCTCTGCGTATACTCTCTATCTAGTGTTATAGTTGTACCGGTTACACTAAGGCCTTGTCTACACTACACAGTTTTGTCGGCAAAAGGCAGCTCCTGAGGATGCTGCTCCTGGTAGCCGAAGAGACTGTGGGAGAACTCGGAGGGAATCACAAATATTAATGTGGAATTGGCTGGCAGGCAGACTGGGTTGCTGCTGCGGGGGGTGGGCGGAGAGAGACTGATGTGCTGTGCAGAGCCCAGGCCTCATGTGTGGAGGTGTCCCCTGCCCCAGGATTGGTTGTTCAGGGGCTGTCTGAACTTAAAGAGACAGCATGCCGACACACTCTCCCCCAACACGTACACTTCCCCAACACACACACTGTCTCTCTGACATATGCACCCCACACACACAATCTCTCACACACTTCCCCAACACACACTGTTTCTGTCTCTCGCTCTCTCTCTCTCACACACACACACACACACGCGCACACTCTCCCTGCCACACAGTCTTCCCTCCTCCCACCCCTCACATACACTTCAGTTGAAAAGTGACCAATAGTCTAATAGGATGCCCATGGAATGATGGGATTGAGAAATCTGCATCATGTGATGCTGTACCCGCCCCATGAGGCATTGCAAACCTGTCCCAAGGCACCCTGCAACCAGTTGCACAGTGGGATAGCTACCCACAGTGCACTGTTCTCTGTGTTGATGCAAGAACTGCTAGTGCAGACAGGGCTGTCCCTAGCAGGGTGTGGGGCCCAGGACAAATCAGCCTCCCTGCTACTCTCCTCACCATCCGCCCAGCCGCCGCTCACCTCCTCATCTCCCTCCCCCATCTGCCTGGCTGCCGCTCACCTCCTCATCCCCCTCCTGCCTCCTCACCCCCCCACCTGTCCGCCTGCTGCTCGCCTCCCTGTTCATCTCTTCATCCCGCTAGCCCACCTGCCTCACCTCCACGCCCGCCTCCTCACCTGAATATTGGGACAAATGATACCCCAATCGTACAATGGTCGGGACACAGGACAAAGGGCTAAATATCAGGACAGTCCCGATTTGATCGAAGCGCGGGACCCCCAAAAGCGCGGGGTCCAGGGCGGCCACCCCAATTCGCCCTACCCAAGGGATGGCTCTGAGTGTGGATGCACTCTGCCGACATAGGGTAGACATGCAACTGCGTGTTAATTACAGCGGCATAACTCTGTAGTGTACACAAAGTCTAAGTATCTGATACAGTGAAACTTCAGACATGAACTTCCTTAGTCTCATTTTGCTTAATCAAAAATTAAAACTCTAGTTCTTTACCATGAACTGCTTTGGCCACTGCTGACCAGGCGAAGAAAAGGTTTGGAAATATCAGGAAAGAAGCCAGATTTACTTCAGAGACAAATACACATCTGGATGTGATGCAGTAAGAAGATCTGGACAGATGCAATAAAGAGAACAAAGCATTGTTATCTCACAAAAGACAGTGAATGGAAGGGATTGAAGTGTTAGAAAAATTCTAAATGTAGGAATAAAATGAAAGGTGCACTTTTAATCATTTAAACTGTAAATTCTTCAGAGTAGGGACATTGTCTTCATGCTTGTTTGTAAAGTCCTGAGCATGCTGGTGCTACATAAATAATAATCAGCTATGTCATAACATAAAATCATGTATCCCTCTCCAAATTTTTGATGAAGAACTTCCAATATTCTAGAGGCAGAAAACAATGAGCATTATGCTCACATGTGTATACAGAAGATTCACTAGAGATAGGACAATACGCATGAAAAAAATATCATGCAAATAGCCATTAGGTGTACTAAGGAGAATCAACATACTGTCTAGTAGTACTATTGTCACTATAATTGCAGGCTAGGTCTGCTAGAGAGCTAGAATACATGTACAGAAAAAGATATGTTAAGAGACCAACACTTCTTTACTCTGAGTTATCACAATGTCCTGTATAAAATTAGCATAATTAAATGTAGTATAGTGACTAATGTCATATAATGGAATGATACAAGGTAAAGTAATTTTTTTATTTACTTTTTGAATATTTTATTTTATATGTTGTCTTGTTGGTTGCATGCCAGCAAATTGACATTTATGGAAGTCTCTCTTAGATACTGTCCCATTTAGAAGGTATGAGTTTATGAGACAGAGGAATCATTGCAAACACATAGGCATAATAAATCGAAGTGGTCTAATTTGCAGCTGGATTCCTAATTAATATATTCAAGAATCCAGATGTGCCATAGTTCAGCAAACAACCTTAAATTGAAAGCCTAAACACCTAAGGGTTGAGATAAAAAAGCTAAAGTGATCGTTTCGTCTCTTACCTACACTAGTGTTACTCCATTGACTTCAAAAGAGTTACTCTTGCTTTACACTGATGTACGAGAGAGAGAAGAGAATCACCTTTTCTGTGTATGTGCAAGGTTACTAATGTATTAAAACAGTATTATTTATTGAGCAAACGTGTTCTCTGTGCTGTTGATAACATAGAGAAAGTCACAGTCTCTGCCCCGTGCAGCCTGCATTCTAAAGCTTTCATATGATACTTGTTTCCTTTGGTACCATTTGGTTACCAACATACATTATGCAGGGAGTACATGCCATCACGTTAAGAACATGCTTAAACCCATCCCTATTCAGCAAGAGTTTAAGTACTTGCTTAAACTCCAGTGACTTTCAGTGACTGCTTTGCAGAATAGAGATGGATTTAAACACAGGCTAAAGAAATTTGCTGAATTGGGGTCTTGGACCACTGCATAATTCACCAATTATGAGATGGGCTTTTCCACCGTCCTCTGAGACATCAGGTGTTGGCTACTTCTCTGAAAGTCAGAACAATGGATTTGAGGGATGAATGGTTGAATTCTATGTTCTTATGTTGTTTTTCTTACCTCCCTGTGCTAGGTGATGAAACCAGTGGCTCAGGAAGTGGAAGTGGTTGCACTGATGATATCTGTCCGACAGAGTTTGACTTCATCACCACGGAGGCACCACCTGTTGACTCAGACAGGAGAGAAGTAGACTCTTCAGCAATCCAGTCTAGCCAGTCACTGTTTACGTTGTTCATCATCTGCATCGTCCTTGTACTGCAGAGACAGTGGAGATAATCCTGGTTCTGGTCAGAGAGACTGTGTTTTAGCTACAAAAACAGCCAACTTGCTCCTTTTCTTACACTCTTGGACTATGGACCATGCCACAAATACTTACAGATTTCTATGAGAAGAGAGCAGTACTGCAGCCTGCTTCCCTTTTTGTTTTCCCAAAGAGTACCAGGTGCCAGACTGAACTGCTTCCTGTTTCTTTCAAGATATCTGTGAAGACAATGTCCACTCTTGAGAGAATTCTTTCTCAGATCTTTATTATTGGAGACTTTCTGAGCTGCATTATGCTGCAGAAGTAAAAAGGATCTTACGGTGTGAGGGTTTCCTTAACAAGAAAAAAAAGAGAAAGAAAGAAAGAAAGAAAGAAAGAAAGAAAGAAAACAAAGTTCCTTCTAAATCAGGCCAAACTTAAGGCTGCTGCATTTTCAAGAAAAATAAAACAAAAAGACAACAACAAAAAAGGAACAAAAAGACAAAAGTTCTTCACAGACACCCAGGCATTCTCTAAGGGTTTCTGTCCAGTGATTCAGGTCATCAAAATTATCATTCCTATTGCAAGGAAGTTTGGATTTTTTTTCTAACACAACGATAAGAATATGTTTCAATGGTGAATATCTTGCACTCCATCTGCCAACAACATGAAATTGGTATGAAGGTACAGGAAGCTGAAAAAAGAAGCTTGTCTTTTAGTATTATAGTAACACCACTAAGCTCAGAATATCATGTTACAGTTGCTTATGATTTAAATCTTGATGCCCAGTAAAAATTTGAGTAGCTGCACTATTTCTCTAGCTTCTTTCAGTACTGATGGTTACATAATTGGCACTGATTTCCACCTCGCATCCCGTCAACAATTGTGGTGATGCTAAACAAATCTTCCCTCAAGGGTTTGGACAGAAAATAATATCTTGTGATAAAATCTCTTTTCTTTTGCCACAGGTTTGACATTGATTACAATTTTCTGCTACTGTGTTCATTATCCTACCGACCTGACAATTCTTTAATGGACTGATAAGAGTGATTGGATCAATAAGTGAGTTTCACACATAACTACATCCTTTGCATTTGTTAGTTTCTGTATCACAAGGAGTACTGTGCTACAAAAAGTCAAGACAAAAAAATATAGTACTGACATGGAGATTTCTTTCACTTTTTTAGTCTTAGTATGATCATCTATTTTTATATATATAAATATATAGAGATCACAGATTTTAACTTCTTAATTACAAGCTCAGGGTTGACACATCTTTGTAAGAAAAAAAAATGTTCTGTCAACCAGCTCTTCTTTTTTTGTGCTGCTCTGGAAAGGAACCTTTTAATGACTGGCGAGCACAAGAATCAAAGAAGACAACCTTTTTACATATCCAGTGTCCATTTCTTAAGGAGTTGAAAGGGGGAGAGAACCCCTTTTGTGTGTGTGCATTCGCGCGGGCATGTGAGTTTGTGTGAAATGCCTACAGAAGTACACAGAGCAGTATGACTTGTTTTGTGATGGCAATTGTATTCTCTCATGCAGTGTTTCCCAAACTTGGGACGCCGCTTGTGTAGGGAAAGCCCCTGGTGGGGGCAGGTTTGTTTACCTGCCGCGTCCGCGGGTCCAGCCGATTGTGGCGCCCACTGGCCACGGTTCGCTGCTCCAGGCCAATGGGAGCTGCTGGAGGTGGCGCAGGCCGAGGGACGTACTGACCGCTGCTTCCTGCTGCCTCCATTGGCCTGCAGCAGCAAACCGCGGCCAGTGGGAGCCGCGATCGGACCTGCGGATGCGGCAGATAAACAAACTGGCCTGGCCCACCAGGGGCTTTCCCTACACAAGCGGCGTCCCAAGTTTGGGAAACACTGCTCTCATGCTTCAAGAATATGTCACTTTAATAATCATTGCCCACATGGATATGGCTCTGGATAGAATATCCCTGGTTTGCATTGGATTGCATGACCTGAGTGTGGAGGCTATTTTAAAGCCTGGGTAAATGAGTGTCAGCAAGTAGGCATATAGCAAAACCCTTCCTTCCACCCGCAACAAGAAACAAAGGGCTTCTGTGAAAATTCTGAGCGGTATTGAAATGATTTGCTACAAATATAATTCCTGGTTCTTATAATGATTCTAGAGTTGTTAAGGACAAAATATGAAAACACTTTAAAGTAAGCCAGCCACGTTACAGTTAAGATGTTGAACATGTAAATCTTATATGTTCCAAACTCATTTTCTTATCAAATTATAATTAGCTATCAATTTAGCCATTAAATTAAAGTAGTAAACACACAGCACAATAGGATAAAGTATATTTAAGCACTTTTACCTATATATATATATATATATATATATATATTTACAAACTACTATCAATATATTGTCTAATAAGAAAAGCAAAATGTCAGTTTTTAAGACCCTGTATTCAATTTTTTGTTGTTGTTGTTGTTCATTTAAAACTTTACAAAGTTCAGCATTGTTGGCCCAATTCAGTATCACATGCTTTGTGGAGAAACTATCAGTTTTATAGCCAGGCTCTGTGTTCATAGCATACATTTCATAGATAGATCTGGGCAGTGTTTTCAGCCATCTTCATGTTTCACTTTAGAACACTTAGTGGCTAAAGTTAAATTTCTTCATTAACTCAGGCTATGTCTACACTAGCACTTTTGTCGGTAAAACTTTTGTTGGTCGAGGTGTGAAAAAAACCACACCCCTGACTGACATAAGTTACATGGACAGAAGTGCTGCTGTGGACAGTGCTAGGTCACTGAGAGACGCTCTCCTGTCAACATAGCTACCGCCGCTCATTGGGGGAGGTTTAATTATGCCGATGGGAGAGCTCTCTCACTTCAGCATAGAGCAGCTACACGGAGACCTTACAGTGGTGCTGCTGTAAGGTCTCTAGTGTAGACAGTCCATATCAGTTAAATCCAACCCATACAGCAGATTTGGTTGACCCCTGGTACGCCCCACACTAAGAAATTCTTTCCTCTGGATTTTTTCATTGATTTCTACATACAGTGGAGCGTGAGGGAGATTTCTTTGAAATCCCTAGGACTCCCCTAGTCCTCAGCCTTCTCATTCTATACATCTACTGGCCCTACTTGCACTGCTGCACTTCACAAGTCCTCATTCAGAGTACGAGGGATTCAATTTGACTTTTACAATTCAGTGTTTATCCTGTGGTAAATGATGTCAAGTTCACCTGATTACACTCTGTCAAGAAGCTTATGTAATGAAATCAACCCAAATATATTGAGGCACTTTCACTGCTGCATCCAGCTTCTGCTTGGTAAAGCAGAGCTGGGGTAGATTGCAAACAAGCCTCTTGTGGTTCCCTGAATCTTTGCACTATCCCTGGCGCTGGTTAGGGCAGCGTGCTGGCTGAAGCACATAGCTGGAGCCCGCATGCTCTTGCCACCTATCCCACTGTCTTGGCCCAGTACACACCTCCACCCACCTCAATATGTCATTTTGGAAGGGAGGGAGACATAGGGGCCAGCTATGCCTGCTGGTGAATCTTCCCATATCAGCAGAACCCCCAGCAGGGGACTTGCAAGAGATGTCAGCTCAATTTGCAGAGAGCAAAAGGAGTGGATGGTGGCAGAAGATCTGCTCTGCTGAACCAAATTCATCCTTAGTTTAACATAATTGGCTTCATTAGAGTTATGCCAGGAGTGAATTTTCCCCATAGTATTTCTCTGTTTCCCTATTATTTTTTAAAAAGTGAGGCAATGTCAGAACATGGAGATCCCTCTGTATGAGAGGTCAAGCACATAGCTATTGGAGAGTCCCTAGCTTGAATGTTTCTCTCACAAATCACATTTTGCTGAGATTTAAAGGAGCTATTAAAACAACAGAACATATGAAATTGGGAATTAAGAAATAAAACAAACAGTGGTGTTTATAAATCCAAGAATCTAGATCATTTAATGTGCCTCTACTTACATCCACTTTACTTCTAATAAGTATTTTGGTGATTTTTTGTGTGCCACAACTGAAATAATACGCTTCTGTTAATGGTTGTTAAAGTAAGAGAGAATAAATGACACTCAAACTTTTCAGGAGTCTGGACCTAGAGTCTGAGGCAAAATCTCTGGATTACACAGTCCTCCAGTGTCACATAATCCTGAAGTTCTGTGCAGCTTTGATTACAGTTTATAAATGGAGGATTTGAATGAATTATATATGGTAATGAATAATGCGGTCAGCACACTGTATTTTTTATTTTGGTATTAATTCCGTTTATTTTACCCTGTCCCCACCTTGTCAGAATGCTGCAGATTTTTGTATTGACAACTCATCGCTGTATCATAGAGGTTGTCAGGGGAGATGCTGGAGGATGCAGCAGTTGAGTAGGAGGAAGTTGTGGAATAGTGGATTGAGATTTCATCTTAAACTGGAGGAATGGGGGAACCTACTGTAAGGAGGTTTTCAGGACCACCAACCAGGCCCACAGTTTACTTTATGACCCTAGCAAAAGAGACAATCACTGCTTGCTGTAGTAGACAAAACCACTGCTAACTTCAGAGTTCAGATCCAGAGGTTTATTTTAGCATAGATACAACGTGCCACACTCCAGTGATCAGCTGAGGGTGACCAACCAATGATCTGGCTGAGTGCACGGCTGTACACAAACAAAGACAAAGACTTAAGTCTCTATGCATTCCTTTATACACAAGATGATACCATACTTTTATCAACACCTCCGCCTCTGATTCATTACATAATACTTAATAATGTTCTATGACCAATATAAGATTCCTCATTACACTCTAAATTATACCACTTATCTACTTCTGAACCATAACAAAACTATTCATCTGAATATTTGCCAGGGATTTGGGGACTTTTCTTGTTTATCCTAATTATATTTGGCAGGATCCTCTTAACCTTTCATTGTATCTTCATCCTTGTAACCTTGGCCGTGTTCTGTATCCAAATCAGAGACATGTCAAGAACTGAATAGGATATTTAGTACACTAAATGGCTTTGTTTTGCACTCATTCCCAAAAAGGAGTATTCAAAGGTCTTATGAACCAAACTATTAAACTAAGCCCCCATTTATATGGCTTATGCATTTGCTTATATATTGCTAGCTGATATGTAAAGTATATATTATCCATTAAATACATGTAGGCCCTTACCATTTTATATGCGGTAAGTTCATCTAATCACTGTCTCATCTCCTTACTCTGACAATGTGCTCCAGACAAGGTCATGGTAAAGGCCAAGATATCCCAGTTCCCTAGAGACCTTGTGTTATTATCATCGCAGCGCTTTGCTCACATCATTCTCCACACCTTTTTAGCATCTGAGTATGAATGGTAAAGATCAGCCAAGCAGTGGGTGGTCTCCATGTCCTGTGGAGCACCCTTACAGATGCAAGGTTTCCCACTATTGTCTGAACCGACCCTCACCACTTCCATGCAATAGTTAAAAAATTAGAGTTAGAAAATGTAGAACTGCTCATGGAGAGCTCTAAACCACATGCTAAGCCAGGTCACAAGAAGCATCACTTGTCCTTAGCTGCCAACCAACCCAAAGATCATGCTCAAATGTCAATATAATTAAATGGCCATTTAAACACTTTTTTTCATTGTTGTTTTTAACAAAAATCAAAAAACAAAAACACTGCACCTCTCCTGTGATTCTCCTTTCACTTTATGCATAAAGAAAACCCATTAAGACCAAATAAAGAATGTTTTAGATTGCTTTCAGCCATGAAAATCAGATCGTCACAAATGTATTTATGGAAACAAAAGAATGCATACAGATTGCAGTTATTAACAAGAATGCCAAATTTTTAAACCCACAAAGTTGGCATTTGTTACACTAACCCACAAAGTTTCTACTTTGCTATGCCTGATGGATAAGAAGGAAGAGAGCCAAGGAGAGTACAGTATCAAGTGGCATTGTGAAATCCTCAAACTGACACAGTTTCAAAGGGAGACAGAACATTAAAATGCTGAGGATTAGATGCAGAGTGTTGTGAATACATTGTCAGAGAGTGAGAGAGAGAGAGAGCGTGATGCATACATCCTACTAACTAAAGATAAACAATGCACTGAATGGAGTAACATTTCCATTCTACACAGACACACTCACTGTGATGATCACATTAATGTGCAATTATCCATCCTTGTTGAATGAGCAAATGGCATTCACAAAGATCTAGAATTGGTGGTAACTTGCAGTACAAAGCAAAAGACAAATGACATTTGCTATTAACCGCTTTCTCATCTTTTCTACAGCACAGGAAACCAAATGGAGAAACAAGAAAGCAGGCCTGCACTCCTAATCTAGTGCATTCATGAAGCTGTAGTTAAAAACAAAACATGTAGACATAAGAAAGGGAGAAGATTTAGAGATATTCCTGCTGGAAACTTTTTCAACAGCCTCTTGTAATTTTATGGGCTTATTTATTGACCCAGATTATTTGCATAGTTATCTGATGATAACTTGATAGTGGTAATATGAATTGCCCTCAGACTAGAGTTATTGTTTCTAATCAGTGGACCATGTTGTGATGGGTTGGATCACAGAAACCCCCTTGGGAGCTGCCACCTAATGTACCAAGACTACCTCTGCTCCTGTTTTCCCTGCCAGCTCAAGACTCCAGCACCCTGTCTTGCTGAGCCAGACACTCCCGTCTGCTCCAACACAGACCCAGGGTCTGAATTACTTGCCCCAAAGCTGCAGGTTTACCTGAAAACAGGTCACAGAAGTGTGCTTGTCTATAGCACTCAGATGCCCAACTCCCAATGGGGTCTAAACCCAAATAAATCCGTTTTGCCATGTATAAAGCTTATACAGGGTAAACGCATAAATTGTTTGCCCTCTATAACACTGATAGAGAGATATGCACAGTTGTTTGCTCCCCCAGGTATTAATACATACTCTGAATTAATTAATAAGGAAAAAAGTGATTTTATTAAACACAGAGATTAGGATTTAAATGGTTCCAAGTAGTACAGACAGAACAAAGTGAGTCACCAAGCAAAATAAAATAAAATGCGCAAATCTATGTCTAATCAAACTGAACACAGATAATCTCACCCTCAGAGATGCTTCAGTAAGTTTTTTCTCAGACTGGACACCTTTCAGGCCTACGCACAATTCTTTCCCCTGGTACAGCTCTTGTTCCAGCTCAGGTGGTAGCTAGGGGATTCTTCATGATGGCTCCTCTCCCCCATCTGTTCTCTTCCACCCCTTTATATATCTTTTGCATAAGGTGGGAACCCTTTGTCCCTCTGGGTTTCCACCTCTCCTCACTGGAAAAGCACCAGGTTAAAGATGGAATCCAGTTCAGGTGACATGATCACATGTCACTGCAAGACTTCATTGCCCACTTCCCAGCACACACATATACAGGAAGACTCACAGGTAAAACACAGCCATCTGCAGACAATAGTCCTGGTTAATGGGAGTCATCAAGATTCCAAACCACCATTAATGGCCCACACTTTGCATAATTACAATAGGCCCTCAGAGTTATGTTTTATATTTCTAGTTTCAGATACAAGAGTGGTACATTTCTACAAATAGGATGATCACACTCAGTAGATTATAAGCTTTGTAATGATACTTTACAAGAGACCTTTTGCATGAAGCATATCCCAGTTACATTATATTCACTTCTTATTATGTTTTTATAAAACCATATAGACTGCACAACGTCACACATGTAGTTTATAATTCTGTTTTTACATTTCAGATAAGGAACTAATTTGTGTCAGCTATATTTTATGGGTGAAATCCTGGCCCCATTGAATTCAATGAGAATTTTGCCACTGACTTCGATGAGGCCAAGATTTCAACGAGAAAGGTAATTCCCTTTTGCAGAGAACATTGCTATTTGCTTGCATTCTGATTCAGAACCAAAACCAAACATTTTAAACTTCTCTGCGAAAGGGAGTAGATCCCAGACTCCAGGGCAATCTGCCAGGCAGGCTACCTCCCAGCCCCAGACCCTGGAAACCTGGGTCCCTGACGCCAAGGCAATCTTCCTGGCAGGCTCCCCTCAGCATGCCAGTTAGGCTGCAGAGGAGCCAAGCAGGTGGGCTGACAGGAAACTAGGCAAGTTTCCCATGGAACCCTGCCTGGGTTTAAATTGAACTGGTTCCATGAATCATGTCTATTTTGTTGCATTGGCAAATTCCAATGAAAAAACATTTGTGGAATTTTTCTGACCAGCTCTAATTTAGCCTGTATCTGACCATGCAGCTTCAGCGTTACGCTGAGTCACAGATGCATTAGGGATTTTTGTCTCATAGTGCACTGGAAGTGCTCTCTCCATTCCCTTAGTCCTATTCCAGCCCTAGTAAATCTGTCAGGCTACATCTTTCAGGAAGCAGGCAGCATCTAGTGGTGAAGGGGGTTTTCTGTTACTAAGGGATCAGAAGTTGGCCCTTTTCTGTTTTCATTCATCACTGAGGGGGAAAGAGGTAATGGAAGGACAGTTCTTTCTCTTTCCTTTCAGCTAAAATACATTAAGCTGCAATCTACCAGACTTTCCTTGGACCTTACTTAGGCAAAACTCCCAGGGAAGACAAATCCAGTCTCCCTAAAAGTCAGTAAGCGTTTGACCTGAGAAAGGGGTGCAGTATTTGACTTTCAGTTTTGAGTAGCAGAGAAGGGAAGAAATGTAACTTCTCAAAAATTAGGGCAAGGCTACACTACAGCGCTACATCAGCCCAGCGGCACCGATGCAGCTGTGCCACTGTAGCGTGCCTGGTGAACATAGATGCTGGAACTACGGGTACTTGAGGTGGTTTCCATTATATACAGGGTTTACAGTTTGGTTCAATGGCTCTCAGGAGCCCCACTATAAAAATTGTTCCAGCACTCCTGACAACGCACTATGCCGACGGGAGAACACTCTCCCGGTGGCATAATTTCTCCACCTCTGCGAGAGGCAGAAGCTATGTCAGTGGGAGAGTGTCTCCCGCCAACATAGTGCCAGTGTAGACAGCATTTAAGTCGATGTAACTTGCATCGCTCAGGGGAGTGTCTTTTTCACATCCCTGAGCGACATAAGTCACATCTAAAGCAGTAGCCCTTAGAGGCCAGTCATTTAGACAGCCGTGCAGGTGTCACTCCGTGATCTGCTCTTATGTCTCTGCTGAACTTGGCACTCCCACTCAAATCATCTGAGACAGGAATCCTTGTAGTGTATCGGTATTCTGTCCACAGACTGTCTTATTCTTCCAAAAAGGCTGGGGGGATAGTTGGTGGCTAATTGGGAGAAGCAGTGATTTCAGAATGAAACACAGCAAGTTTGTGATGTAAAGAGGGAAAGGAGTTAGAATCAACAGGATTGCATAAGGAGTAAGGCAGTTACAATACCACTGTCCAGCTTTTGCTTTGCTTCTCCTGGCTAGATAGCTTTCATTTTACACTTGATTTTACAGCCTAACTGGCAGCTCCCCCACATGCAAGAAGTTGAAGGCTTCCTAGCTCAGAGAAGTTTTCTAGGCTGATGCTAGGCCTTACAGGCACACTGTCTGGTCCTGTATCTTTCTGTCCCAGGCAGTAGCTCTGCTCTCTGAAACAGAACTACGTGATTCCGAAGTCTCTAGTCTAAGAAACATAAATAATGTAAGCCCAAAAGCCCGAGTTTATTTGAATGACTCATTTCCAAATGTGTCCAGTGAGCTGTCTTCTAAAGCCCACAGTGGAACTTATTTACACGTCCCTGCTACCCTAATGCAGTGGATGAAAAGGTGTTGCGTCTTCCCAGCTGATGCTCAAACTGGTAGCTGAAGGTAGTACTGATCTCACCCCAGATAACTGAGAGAAATGTGAGTTACAGGTAAAAACCCCTGGAGATGTGTGTTTGGAAACTAAAGACTATTATATGAATATCTGTTAAAGAAATGCGCTAAGCACCATTTGCCCATTGTCACTCTGTAGTTCAATATAGGTCAAACTGAATTACAAAAACAAGCTTTGCCCAACAAACGGTGTATTTCTTGCGCCCACTTTAGCACGGTTTGCAGGCTATTAGAGAGAGAGAGAGAGAAGGCAGCTATCAATTTCTCTCCACCTTGTTTCACTCACTTCTCAGTGTCACCTAATCTTGTCTGGCTTGAATGGCCAATTTTCCTGAACCCATCATCTCATCTAGAATGAAGACTAGTGCATATGCTGGTCATATCCACTTCACAGAACAGCACAGAGGTGACTTTCTATCTTCCTTCTAAATAGCCTCTGGAGAGCTCTGCATCAATGTTTAATTTAGCAACATGCTGCAGCCAGAAGAGATAATAACAGTTAAAATCCTGTTCACATCTTTTTCTTCTTGACAGGATCTATTCCACCTCCACCTTCACCCCTTATTTTCCAAACTCAGACAGCTGGGTGTAGTACTATAGCTGTTAGAAAACACTCTGCATCAGTGGTTCCACTGTGACAAAATATTGCTTCTTTCTCTTGCCTTGTGTTTTGGATTGTCCTGTTGGTCTAGTCATCCAGCAAAGCCAACAGCAGAGCATTTGCCAATTTGCTGAAACCAGAGTTAGCTCAAAATGCCACAACAACAGCAGAAGTTTGCAGTCAATACTGTGTGATATGTTTTGGTTTTCTCTTTGGGGTTGTTTTTAGAATTTCATCCTGAGTGTCTGTCCGTTTATGTTTATATCAACTGTGTGAGCATTATGTTATATGGGTACATTATACATACCTCTGTGGGTCATTTAGGCACTTAAATGAGGCAGCCAGATAGAATCCTAGGACTGGAAGGGACCTTGAGAGGTGATCTAGTCCAGTCCCCTGCACTCATGGCAGGACTGACTATTCAATAATGCTCAGCAGCCAGGCCCACATCCACAAAGAGATGTAGGCGTTGCAACACTGAGCGTCACAATGCCTCACTTACAATGCGGAGGGACGGGATGGGAAGAGATAGGCACTTTAGACTGAAAGCCACAAAAACCAGTATGTGAGGTGAGGCGCCACCTAAGCTACCCAGTGGGAGATGCTGATGAGAGGGATGTGCCCTAAGCCCCTCCCCCTCATGGAGATAGGTTCAGGGAGGTGCCTGTCTCTGCTTAGTGATCAACAAATGGTAACCCCCCCACCTGCAATCTGGCACCTTAGGCACTTCTTATGAATGAGTTAGATACCTCCACACAAACAGGCAGAGGAGGTGCCATGCCCCACCTTATAATTTTTAGTCTAGTGGTTAGAGCACTCCCCTGGGATATGGGAACCCAGGTTCAGTTCCACATTCTTTGCCTGAGACGGGGAAGAAAGGATTTGATTAGGGGGTTCCGACCTCTCAGGATAGTGCACTAACCACTGAGCGATGGGATATTCCAGTGTGGGAGAATCCCTGTCTTTCCTGTCGAAGCTTTTCTACTGTAGCTAAGTAGTTAAATAGCCATTGAGCCAGGGAGAGAGCATGAGAAGAAGAGAATGACTCTGTAGGGCAGTGTTTAGCGCACTCATCTGGCAGGCAGGAGAAGCTGGGGGGGGCCCAGTCTCCCTGCACCAATCACTCTGTCATTAGTTATCCATAATCCACTATTCCACAATCCATAATGGAACAGCTTCAACAGAGAATGAGGGAGTCCCCTATCAGACTATCCCATACCTCAGTGGTTAGGGTACACTCCTGAGAGGTGGGAGATCCCTGTTCAAAATCTTTCTCCCCATCAGGCAGATAGGGGGGAACTGGATCTTCCATGTGCTGGGAGAATGCTCTGACCACTGGGCTAAGAGTTATAAGGTGGGCACTACCACCACCAGTTTTCAAATAGGGCCTGAGTTGATAGATATGCTCAGAGACTGCCTACCAGATTGGGACCCCCACACAGCTTTGGTGGCCAAGCATCTATCTTCCTCCAGTTTTGTGAATTGCTCTGGGACTTAGATGAGAGGGCTGCAGCGGTGCACATGCCCAGAGGCTGAAACAGAGGCACTTAGAGAAATTTTACCTTGAAAACATAGACACCGAGTGGGTTTAGGTGCCTACAAGATTTAATGAAGGTTCTGTGGCTCACAGTGGAGCCAAACTAGGACTTAAGCACCTAAGCCCCAGATTTGGGCACACAATCTGGGGTTTGGGTGCCTAAGTACCTTTGTGGATCTGGGCCATAACCCTTTGTACGCTGAGTGTAAAGTGCTGACAAATTGACGCTGGTTCACACAGATGTAAATGATTACACAAGGTGCAAGGCAGGGTCAGGTCCCTACTATCCTTAGTCACTCACCCATCAGCCAGTACATCCAGATTCATGCAGCTGCGAACTTTTCTTTTTTACTGTGTAACTATGTAATCAATTCCTGGACACCAATGTGCGCCATGGCTGCCCTCCAAACAGCACACGCATGGCATGACGAACGGCTCTCAAGACCAGCTGTCCTGAAATGGCAGCTGCCACAAGGTAGGTCAAGGGCTGCAGTGCAGTGGGCTGAAGCACAGCCCCTACAGGTGGCTGCCTTAACGAGGTGTGAATGTGACAAAGGGGCTCATCAATAAGAGGTAGAGATGCTAAAGAAAGGGATTAATATAGCACCCGGAGAGTGAGAACACTGGCACTCAGCTAATGACACAGTTACCTTTTAATTTGTTTATTACAAGTAAATTCTGCTCATTTGTCAAAAAACAGTCTCTACTGCTTCAGCTACAGGAAAATATCCATTAGCTAGCCAGTCAGTAGGGTTTATAGCCACTAGAAAGCAACATAGTCACAAAAATTGAACATATCTGATTTTCACTAGTTTTGTAGAGGTGACTCGTAGTAACTATGTTCAGCTTCCTTTGTAACAGATTGCTTCCTATGGAGCCCCCTCAGTGGGGTTATTGTCTGTTTCCAACATGCCTTTGTGCAGCTGGCCTTTTAAATTAGTCAGAACCAACAGCTGTAGCCTTAGTATGTCCATTCTGCATCTGACTGATGCTTGCTGTAGCGCCTCCTTTTCCATCAAGTGAGTGTTCTTTGTGCCTGTTATGTTTTCCATTTCTTATGCCTGAGGAGAGGGCACATTCCCATTTACATACACACACACACAACCCAGTCTGCACTAGAAAAGGGTCATTGAAAGAATTTTATTTTGCCACCACTTTCCTGACAGAGAACTAATAGGTCAATAGAAGCTTGGGCTGGATTTGATTTTTATAGGAGTTTAGAGCTTGGGTCTCTGACAGAGTTCTCACAGCAACTGTAGAATAATTGTGGAAAATAATAAGACTGCAGCTATTAATAGTATCTGCAGTGCTGTTAAGTATGCCTTCCCCCCCCACACACACACACACAAAGAAAAGAAAAAAGGAAACAACAACCTAGCAATCATCCCATTCTTGTACATCTTTGTGCTTTGCCATTATAAAGTTTGTCATTTCTTGCTCTCAATGTGAACAAAAAAATGTAAAAGCTCACCAACCCCTCAAAAAAAAAAATCTCCATTTTCATGCTGGAACAATTGTTCAAATGACCTAATTTTAAAAAAATATGTTCCCAGAAAGCGAATAGAGTGAGATATTGATGATCAAAGCTCTTGTTCTGTTTTGGGATTCTGATGATAGCATGCATAATCCACATGAGGTTTGCTCTCACTGCTTATGATAGCATCTGACCCCTCAACTGAATTACAGCTTTATAATCATACTCTCCCTATCCATTATCCAAGAGCCTGAACTACATTACAGAAAAGCTACACAATAAATTACCTCTGCAGCTACTAGATTTTCTTAATCACACTTTTTTCCCTTACCTAACATTCTGCTCCAGGGAGGTTTGACTAGTAAAAATGAATTCAGAATCCTCAGCAAATACAAGGAAGGGAAGCACTTGACATTTTCCAGATATCCTCAGATGGGCACTGTTTGGCCCATTATTTTTCCATTTACCTGTGAGTTTTTACTAAGTCCAGCACAGGAAAGTTTATAGGGTTTCACAAGGATGTGTTCAGTAATGTAAGAATCATTTCTTCCCTCAAGGCGTATTATTAATGTTGTGCTTCTCAAGCCTGTTTGTCTCATGATTTGTCATGTCAAATATGTTAAAGCCAGTATATTTGGGAACCACAAAGCAGCTAGACCCTGAAATGCTGTGCTCCTGTCCATTAGTAAGAGTCTGACTGCAGGGATCTTTTGGGGGGGGGAGGGAGAGGAGGTGTATTTACATTCATTATATTTTTCTTGCTGAGCTTGCTTTTTTCATGCACCTTGACATTAACATCCTGTTAACACAAATTCATGTCAGTAACTGGGCATCTTCCTAAAATATAGGCATGTACTATTAGATCTTGCTTTCCAGGCAAGGCAGCCAAGCCTGGTGCAATATCATGTTGTTAGACAAAGGCATTTGGAAGAGGCTACACATTTTATTTGCAAAACCAATACTTTATTTTGTTGCCTTTGGGAAAGCCCCTTGAAGTGCTTAAAGCACAGTTTGAGAGTTAAGGTCCAATTCAAATATTCAGCAACAGCTGGAGACAATAACTACCATTCCCAAAGAATAATTTGATTTGCCCTGCCTTTTGCCTGCAAACTTTGCCAGTATAATGCTTGTCAGACAGATCATACCTTGTTAGTTTTCCTGCTTCATACTATACATATATTCATGAATATGTGTTTTCATTGACAACAGTGTAAGGCAAAATTATTTCTGTCATAGTCTTACTCTACTGCTTACGTGTGTCCATATTTTAAAGGATAACCATTTGTAATGACTTGTTGGAGAGTCAAGTCAATAATCACCTGACCACTATCTTTTGTGAAGACAACATTAAGTAACATATTTTAATTCTGGTGATAAGACCCCAGAGGGCACATTTCAGAATAGATACTAAACAGCAGCGTATTGCCACAAAGACACTTTAGCACACGTTTAAAAAGATTTTTTTTCCAATTGGCCTGAATCTGATTAGGAGAAATTGTGGGACTTTTCTCACTTAAGTGATAAGATACAGTGGAGGGTGATGTTATCTTGAGATAATCAGACCTCTAAAGCATTAAAAGGTGGGATACATGGTTAAGTACCTCTAAATCCAGAGCTATCAGGAAGTCAGCTGAAAAGTCCTTATTGCTATTATGAAAAGTCTTTACTGGGAAAAGGCAGCATAAGTTCCAAATATTGAAGTAGTCTCTGATCAGAGATGGTTTTAGGGGTATGAGGATGACATAGACCAAGGGGAAACCATTCCCCACCAGCTGACTGGGACCCCATTGTGCAACTCCCTCCTTCAGCCATGATGATCATTTTAGAAAACAATGCTACAATTCATGGCCAAATGATTTACCGAAATGGAGACAATGGGCTCCCAGTCTGGGGTTGCCAAGTGGTGGAGGATCAGAAAACCTGTGACACCACCTCTCAGTGGAAGTTTCAGTTAAATGGTGGGTTCATAAAGAAATATGCACTTTCCTTTTCTATCTTTGTTAGCGAAGCTGAATGGGCTTCCAGTCCTGCTTCCACTGAAGCCAATGTGAATTTTGCAATTGACTCCAAGGGGGGGAGAAGTGGGCCCAGTGAGTTGATGCTAGCAAGTTCTGTGCTTATTTCCTCAGTGTCAATTTGCTGAACTACATATATGATGCTTATTTTATTAGCTCCTAATAACAATAATACTAAAGTGTGGGGCAATCTTTTACACTGTTGCTAATATATTCAGTACTGTATGTATATATACTTGACACCTCAGTGAAGACTTTGACATGCCTTATTCATTCTAGCTATTTTTATGGTATGGTTTTGTTAGATTGCTTTACCATAAAAAAAATAAAACTGTAACTGCTCTGACATTACAATTGTCCTATTCATTTCTATTTAATACAAAGCTGTCCATGTTCATCAGCTCTCCCCATTCTTCATCTTATCACCTTCATTTTACTCCATGAAGGAAATGTATTCTGGTGGGTTGAAAACAGGGCTTTCAGTACCCTCTGATGGACTACAATAAATATCTAAAGTAAGTACGCGGCTTGTGTCTTGTGGTTTCTTCTTAGCTGAATAAGAAAGGTGCTCTCTACAGTGCCACTGGAAGAGTGATGAGGTAAGATAAATCTTCCAAATCCTTTATGAAGCTCTCTTTCTACAGTATCCTCTGCGATGGATGAGTTATATTCATGAGTAAGGTATGTTACTCTAAAGTATGTTAGGGAAATGAAGAACTATGGAGATGCCCTGATGCCCCATTACCCCATTCCAAAGTACACAATATATATTGACATAAACCAAGATATCAGGTCTAAAATTTCAGTCAGAATTTGCAGATTCCGCTTATTTAAGGGATTATTACAAGGGACTGCTGCCACTGAAAATAATGAAGACAGCTGCCTGTGTCTACAACTAAGAAGACAATTTTATAATGATACCATCAAAAAACAATATTTCCAGTTTCATTCTGAATCAGAGAATTTGAGGACTCATTTTGATACCTTATTTTGTCTTTTGTGCCATTTAATAAATACCTGTCTTGGCAAGTGTATGGAAGTTTGTTCATGTGTCTACTATACATGGGTCATCAGCTTATATCTGGGTACATACAGTAAAACAACAGTAGAATTTTAATTGTAAGTTAGGGCTTGATTCTTTAAGGAATGTGGGAATGTGGCCATTAAGCAAAGTCTATTATAGTCCAAAATTCTGGTCTTTTGCTTTTTTGCCCCATTTCAGTTACTGCATTTGACTCTAACATAATAACAGCTACTGCCTTTCAAGAAAGACTCATTTTTATTTTTTCTGCCTTCACAACCTTTTTGCTACTAGCCACAATCATCATATCCAGTCTTTGGCTAAGGGAGTAAGAGACCTGCATTTCCTTGTCCATCCTTATTTGACATAGCATTCATAAGCATCCCTCTGACTGTTAGGTCATTAACGTTCCACCCAAGGCCCAAAACACTATTACTACAGAAGCCTATAGGGATCTTGTTTTAATGCGGATCACACAAAACACAGTTCTGTAGAATGGCATCAACAAGCTCAAATCACACTCCTCTCCCTCACAGTGGGGTTGTAAGAAGTAATTAATTAATTCATTACTATTTGAAAACATTCTTTGCAGATACTATAAAGTGCTCTGGATGTGACTGTAAATCTTACAGGTTTCAGAGTTGCAGCCGTGTTAGTCTGTATCAGTAAAAAGAACAGGCATACTTGTGGCACCTTAGAGACTAACAAGTTTATTTGAGCATAAGCTTTCGTGGGCTACAGCCCACTTCATCGGATGCATAGAATGGCATATATAATGAGGATATATATATACCTACAGAGAACATGAAAAGGTGGGAGTTCCCCTACCAACTCTAAAAGGCTAATTAATTAAGATGAGCTATTGTCAGCAGGAGAAAAAAAACTTTTGTAGTGATAATCAAGATGGCCCATTTAAGCCAGCTTGGCAAGAAGGTGTAAGGATACTTAACATGGGGAAATAGAGTCAATGTGTGTAATGGCTCAGTACTCCTGTTCTTTTTTGTAAGTATTACAACTACCAATAGCAGCAATCCTGGCTTCCCAGCCCAGAAAGTCAAGCACATCATTTAGGCACTCTCAGCAGCCGCCAATGGCCAGTGTAAGGTAGTTACAAGTCTAGACACGATCTGTCTATGAATTTGGCTGCCATAAACTGCCTAGAGAAGCTGTTTTCAAACCAGATTTTTGAATCCTCACGTGCAAAGAATATGCTGAAAGTGCATGCCGTCCACCACATCATTACAGGACCGAGCCGAGGGACTGTTCACAAATGTTCCTGTCACACACTTTGTGACACAGCAGGCAAGCCCTGCACTATTGCTAATGACTCTGCTACCATGACTAATATTAACTGTCAAGAAAGGTTCTTAAAAAGCAATAAAATCACTCTGAGGCGTAACCACCCCCCATCTTGTTCACCTGCCTGGTAGTTGCCAACCCTCCAGGATTGTCCTGGCGTATCCAGGAATAGGAGATGAATCTTTAATTAAAGATTATGTCATGTGACTAAACCATCAGAAATATATCCAACCAAAACTGGCAATCCTAAGAATGAAATTGTTCAAGGTAGAAAATGTCTGCCTTAGGGCACCATTTCAGACTTTTGGGGGGAGTCAACTTTAACCATGATTCCAAGAGCTACTTAGGCCCTTGAAAACTCTTGTATTTTGGCAGATGATAACTTAGGCCAGGTCTACACTACCCCCCTAATTCGAACTAAGGTACGCAACTTCAGCTACGTGAATAACGTAGCTGAAGTTCGAAGTACCTTAGTTCGAATTAGTTCGAACTTACCTTGGTCCACACGCGGCAGGCAGGCTCCCCCGTCGACTCCGCGGTACTCCTCTCGGCGAGCTGGAGTACCGCAGTCGACGGCGAGCACTTCCGGGTTCGACTTATCGCGTCCAGACTAGACGCGATAAGTCGAACCCAGAAGTTCGATTTCCAGCTGTCGAACTAGCGGGTAAGTGTAGCCAAGGCCTTAGAAATTAGCTGATAGGCGCAATGTATGTAATACCTATATAAAGAGAGAACAACATACAAACACCAAATAAAGACATATTTTAAATTTATATGTAAATTTAGAACAATCAGGAGATAATACAGCAAAATATTCCCAATCCCAAGCCTTGAGGTATCAGTTTTGGAGCTTTAACACAGATATCAGAAACACACGTTACTCATCCTCTAACTCCAGATTAAATATGATCAATGTACAAGAAAGATTTTTAAGTCCTGCCCTTGCTTAACCCTGAAAGTGAAATTGGGTTCTTTCTGCTTCTTTCATCTTCACCAGTAATGAATTCAACAATTCTGTTGATGTATGAGGCCAAAAAGAATACAGCTTGCTTTCCTTGACTGATGTTGGTTCCTGCACCATTAAGAATAAAAGCATATTTCTATACATAAAATAAACAGCTCTGACCTGAAACAGAGAAAATGAGTGTATTTGATTGTGATGACATTTTTACTGAGCTGATTTTCTGACCACAACTGGACTTTAAAGAAAAACATTTATTTTTATCAGGCTGTACATACAAGATATGCCATTTAACAATCTCATTACCCATCATCTAAGATATTAGCTAGGCACATGTGCAGTCTTGAGGGTAGTGTAACGGAATGGGGATCAGAGCTGCAATACATTTCCAGCTCTAATACAAACATGTTCTGACATCTTGTGGCAAGTCACTTAAGTGACACTGGTTAGGTTTAAAATTTTAATGTATATTCTTACTTTGTTACTAACTCTTGAGTACAACAATTGAAATAATTGTTGAAAAATCTAGATTACTTTCTATTGTTTAGGCTTCCTAGTTTTTTCAGTTCACCAAGCTTGGAATAGATCCTTTAACTTTTGGAAATATCTTACTAGGACAAGGCCCTGTGGGTTTATACTGCACCTGCTGGGGGTTCTAGGGGTGTTACCTTACTACAAATAATAGTAGACTGGAAACTGACTTTAAACAGGAGTGAAAGTGACATTTTCTGTCACTTCTGTTTAAAGCCTTGCACTTGCACTTCTGTTTAAAGGCTAATTACTTTCCAGAAGGCTCTGAAACACAACACTACAGTGATTGAGTTGCAGTTCTCACAGGAGAATATTTAAAAACAAACACCAAGAAAATGCCACATTTTAAAGTTGAGGGGGGGAAAATGAGTCTTGTTTATTAGTGAGAATATATATATATAATGTACCATTCTGTGTTTACATGCTTGTGCCTCAGTTCCCATTGCTGCAAAATGGGAATAATAATAATACTTCCCTGCCTGCCATGTGGAATTGAGATCTGTGGGGCCTTCTTAATTGTTTGTGTGGGCCCTAGCACAATGGGGGACACCTACTGATTAAGGTCTTTGGGCGCTACTGTGACATCATCTATTGAGATGCCTGCTGGTGGTAGCTGAAGGGGACTTACATGGTGGGTGGGATGTCGGTGGAGTATAGGTGAACCTCTGTTTTGGCCAGCAGCACAGCCCTCATCCCCTGTGAGCTCAGCGCCTGCTGGCAGAGTTTGCAGCACAGCACGGACACACACCTGCCCTTGAAGCTGCAACCGCTAGTGAACATGATGGCTCTGGACCAGAAAGGTCTGTCCCTGGTCTCTTTGCAGGCAGAGGTGAGGGGACTCCCTGGTTCTGTGAGGGCAAATGGGCCCCAAGATCCACTTACCTGTTCCTAGCCCCACCCTTCTTCAGTTCCCCCTCCCTCAGGATCCTTGCCCAGGGACTGTTCCCCCTCAGCTGCTCTTCCCACAATCACTGCCCCCTCCATCAGGGCAGAGCCCTATGCCCTCACCTCTCCCTTCCCTGGAGATTGACTCCCCTTTCCCCCCACAGCTCTCCCCCCCCCAACTCCAACACACCCCTTCCACCACTGGTAGCCCTGTGCTTCCCCTGTCCTTTACACACACACCCAACGGGGTACTCTGTGCTCCCACCACCACCGTCACTGGGGACTCTGTGCTCCCTCCTCCCACCCTGACTGATTCCTTCCCTGGCCCGCCCCCAGAGGCAAATGACTGGTGGAGGCAGACAAGGGAGCAGGGTGGGTGAGCTAGTGCAGCAGAGGAAACTGACCACAAGAGAACCCCGACTCCTGGAGAAGGGGGCCTGGCTGTGCGGCACTGCTGGTTAGAGTCCTGTGAGCAACCCTCCTGTATGAAACTTGGGGGAGGCTGGTGCCTCCCCACCCTCCCTAAATGGCGCCCCTGCTGCCTTGTGATTTTTCCTGCAACATTGGGGGACTGGGCTTGAGGTTCCTCAGTGTGCTCTGCATTGTGCACCAGTGCGGATTCACCTCAGAGCAGACCCCCCTTGGCCAAACCACGAGGAACAAAGTTGTATTCTATAAAGAAATATAGACCAGGTTTACAGTCCAGCAGCCTCCTCACTGCCTGCCTCAGACTCCCACCTTCAGTGCTGAAACTTCCTGCTGGGCCTCAGGGAGAGGCTACTTCCTGGCAGGAACCAAGCAGATCTCCCAGCATGGAGCAGTTTGGGGTCCACAACTTGTAGTTCCCATGGCTGCTGCTGAAGCACACTGGACCTTGGCCTACATGGGTTTCAGTTAAATACAAACCCTTTTAGAACACTCAGTCTAATGTGCTAGCCTGGGTCAACATCAAGCAGGGCGATGGGCTGCACCGGGCATATCGTTTTTCAGTTCTGGGCATGATGTTACCACAAGGCTATTGACAAATTGGAGAGAGTTCAGGCAAGATCAACAAAAATGACCTGAGAGCTGCAGTGACTGATTTATGAGGAAAAAATAAAGAGAGTAAATTCTGAATAGCTTGGTGAAGGACTCACTGAGAGGGAGAAAATCTACAAATATTTGATACTTGTAAATATTATAGAGAGGAATTATTTCATGCTATGCAGGGCTGGAGAAGGGAGGGTCTAATTAGGTCTAACAGCATGAAACAAAGAGGGGACATTTGGGCTGACTTGCAGTAAACATTTTCTGCCAGTGAAACACACAAAGCTGTAGATCAGTCTACATGGGAAGTTGTAGAATCATAATCATGGGGTACTTTTCAAACTAGTCTGGCTAAAGCACTAGAAAATGTATTGTTGAAACAGTTCTGCCTTGAGAGGGAGATGTACTTGAAGTTCTAATAGGCCTTTTCCTTCTCTGATTTCTGTGAAGTCTTTGTTTCCCCCACACAATAATAATTGGCTGATGTACATTACAGTGCACTGAACTGTTCCAGAAGAATCCAACAATTTAAAATGTCCTTATCTGTGTGACAGCCACAACAAAAACGAACAGATTTCTGTTCTGCAGAATTGACTGGCGGGCAGGAGGAGGGGGAAAGAAGCTTGCTGTTTCCTGACTGCCAGGTGAGTTTACAGCAATTTGTCAGTCAGGATTTTGAGTAGTTATTTTGTTTATACAATAACATGCACATTCATAATGCTCAGTACAACCTGACTCTACTTTGCTTCTGTGTAAAATGAATTGTGTAATATTAAAGAGAAGCAGAGAGCATGTTTTTGTATGCTGCTACACTGAAATGGATTATATCGATAGGAGCTAGGCTGCTGTCAAATGATTGATGGCCAGTGAGGCAGAAACACCAATGAGTGAAGTAGTAGGCAGACAGTATAAAGGTGTTGACTGAAAGCTAGTCAGTTTCACCTGCCAGGATAACAGTATGAGGCATACATCTAAACAGGATGTAGTCAATCTGCAGACCTGTTATAATAGGGCAGGGAAGGGGCAAGGGTGGGAAAAAAAACATCTTTTTTTCTTCCAGGAAGTTTCTTTCTAGTTTTTAATAGAAATGTACTTCTCTTTCTCTGCTCTTCTATTGCAGTCCAGCCCCCCGGGGGACAGTTCCTCCCTGCCAGCAGATAAGAGACAGTGCAACTGAACATTTGAGTTATGTTATCTCTCTGCATATGCCCCAGCTCAGATTGTTTTAATTGGAACGTGGCATTTGAAAAATGATGAGTTCTAAAAATGGAAAATCCATAAAATGATTTGCAGAATTGTGAGGTTTGTCTTCCTGAGATTGCATTTCACCATAAGGAAGAGAAGATACATTTGATCTTAATGAAAGGATAAATTGTCATTCTGTTAAAAATCCCACATTTTCTTGTTTCCAGAAAAGCTGGTTGTGACGTTCCCCTGGTATTATCTGGACGGTGATCTGATAGGTCACTCCAATCCTTGACTCTGGGAGCCAGTCTTACCCTGCTCTGCTGTGAGAACGCCCGCTCTTGGGCTGTTCACGCACAGCCTCTAGCATGTAAGCTGCTCCCAGCTACGTGAGTGAGCACTTTTGGCCAACCACTGCTTGGATTGTGCAACTGAATGACATGAGCCAATATCTCCGGTCCCAGACACAACCCTATGACACTCCGTCTTGCAGTGTCCAGTTATGCCCACTGGATGCTGCAAGCTTATATGAGTATGTCAATTTAACAAAGAAATTGATATGTACCAGGCTTGTTATCCCAAGGAGAGTCTCTGACACACTTCAAACCAACTGCTTCAGGTAGAATAAACAAACAAATTTATTAACTACAAAGATAGATTTTAAGTGATTATAAGTCAAAGCACAACAAGTCAGATTTGGTCAAATGAAATAAAAGCAAAACATATTCTAAGCTGATCTCAACACTTTCAGTGCCCTTACAAACTTAGATACTTCTCACCACAGGCTGGCTGGTTGCCCTTCAGCCAGGTTATGCAGAGGTCTTGCAGATCAGATGATTCCAGCTCTCCTGGTTTCCAGTTGTTCTGGTAGCTGTCTGAGTACTGCATTAAAAGCAGCTAAAAAGGCCTAAATCGTTTCCCCATCTGACTTTTGAATGTAAATAATTGCTGTACCTGCCTCAGCAATATGACGCAGTCATGTGTGAGAGGGAAATAGTCTCTATGCTTGCGAATTGCAGGGGCAGTCTCTGTGAGAGCATTTCTCTCTTTAGATGCCTCCCCTCCTCTCCTTCCCCCCACCCTCCACCCCGGAATGACAAGTTTGCAAATCCCAGTTCTAAAAGACATTGTCAGGGAAAAGAGGAATTCTCTGGGAAACTCAAAGGAAAGAATGTTAGTTTGTTTTCTTGGCTTTTATTAATTCTACTTGTACGTTACCGTGGTTGAGATCATTGGAGAAATAGCAAGTCTTTGTACAGCCTATTGAATTAGATGTATGTGCTCACAACATACAGTCATGAAATTAATAAAAATATCTGCTTAATACCACCACTCGAGCCCATTGCTTTCACCATTCTCCTTCTCTGACTGTGTGCTGTCCAGTAAAGGTTTGCTGGTTCCCTGGGAATTCCCATTGGCATAATATGACTGCATATTGGTAACAGTATTCACAGGAGAAACTGTTTGCAAGATTGAGCTCTGTCGCCCTGACTTTGCAATGAGTTCCATCTACGTTCAGCAGCCTACCTGTGTGAAGCTCATTGCAAGGCCTTAGCTCTTCAAGGCAGGGCTGTTGCCTTTCTGTCTTTCTGAAAATTGCCAGCGTGCTGTGTCACTTGGTAAACTAAATGGATAATAAGAACATGGCCCCCCTTTTTTTTTAAGTAAGGAAGGTATTTTTCAGCCTGGCATAACTCAAAAATAGTTACATGGATTTTAATCACATTTTTCCATTTAAACAATCACCTGTCAACGGAGAGGAATGGCCCATGTGTGTGTGTGTCTCTCTCTCTCCCCCTCCTCATTTGGTTCCATCCCTGTAGTGGCTGGAAAACCTCTGCCCCAAAGAAAATTCAGCAGACGTTAACGAAAGCAGGTGGTTGAGAATTGTTTTGCAACTTCTCGTCAATATCATAACTAACGTTCTGAAGTGGCGCTGCTCCCTGGCTGCTGCTGCTTTCCCAGAATGTCCCAACAGAACCCTGACCATTCCTATCCACCTAGTGGGTCGGGGGTTAATTTACCAGGCAGGTTCTCACAGATTCTTTCAAGAGCTTCCATTTTCACTGTCAACTTTCCTACAGAAGGATTTAGCCACTTGGAGCTGCAAGGTAATTATGCCATCATTAACTAGGAAAACCTATAGACATTTGCCAATATCTGTGTCTTGTGGCATAAAATGTTCTTCTCTCTTTTTACAGTTTGATCTAGCCATCAAGTTAAACCCGCTCAACCGTGCACGAAAATCAAAATGGTTACCGACTCACTGCATCACTTGTTTATTTGCATATGAATCGTGCTTTGTTCCTGAAAGAGCTTCATGTAAATTTTGTCGGTTCAAATTTTTGAATCCAATACAGCCCTGTTCCTGAGCCAAATGCAATGTTATTCCTTACAACAGTGGTTCTCAACTGGGGGTACGCAGAGGTCTTCCAGGTGGTACATCAACTCATCTAAATAGCTGCCTAGTTTTACAACACTTGTGCTTTTCATGTAGCCTGAAATCAGTACAAACTAAAAAATCATACAGGTAATGACTTGTTTATACAGCTCTATAGACTATACACTGAAATGTAAACATAATATTTATATTCCAATTGATTAATTTGATAATTATATAGTAAAAATGAGAAAGTAAGCAATTTTTCAGTAATGGTGTGCTGTGACACTTGTATTTTTATGTCTGATTTTGTATTTTTATGTCTGATTTTAAGTGAGGTGTAATTTGGGGATATGCAAGACAAATCAGATGCCTGAAAGGGGTACTGTAGTCTGAAAAGGTTGAGAGTCACTGCCTTACAATCCTTCCTCAGCTGCTATACTGGAAAACTACTTTAAAGAAAAATGAGGCAGAGAACTTTACAATGTCTCCAGGTGGTTTTCAAGTAAGCCACAAGAGGGCATGTAGTGCTTTTATGTACAGCAGATTATGCCATGCTTTCACTATTAGTATGAGTAACTGCAACAATAAGGACATCTTTAAAGCTGCAGCTATGATGCCAAGGACATAGGCAAAGAGGGATTGAAACTGGATTGCTTGGCATAGGGTTTTTTTTATTTTTATTACTTAATGGGCAGAACTTAAGTCTTATGCATTAATTGCACTCCTGAGAGACTAGAGTCCAGATCACAGAAAACACCATCACAGTGGGTTCTCTCAGCAGACAGACAAGGACTGAATGAGCACAGACATTTGCCGGATTTACCCCTTTGCCCTTAGTGAAGGCCTCTTCTAAAAAACTTTTCTAGTGTGTCACATTTTTAGCCCTTTTCCTGACTGCATCCTATCACTGCCTTCAGTCCAGCCGCAGGCTGCTAGGAAGAAAAGCAGAATGGGAGTGAATGCTTGTGGCATTTTTTTTCAGCTTGTGCTATTGGAAAGCCCACCAGGTTAGCACAGTGGGAAGGCACTATCTTGTAAGCTGAGTGGCCTGCGTCCAGGAGAGAAAATGGCATTTTAATTTGAAAGTAGCTCCCCATCTCACCACCACTGTGAGATTGCTGCTCATGCACCTTAGAATCCATCTCGCACAGGTGGCAGGAGGTAGCACATTCCATCGTGGGACAGCATTCTCAGCATTCTGCCAGTCTAGAACTTACAGAGGCCTGTGGGAGTAAAAAGGCTGCTGGTGGGAAACAAGGGTGGTGCTATAAAGTGACTGTGGGTAGCAAGCTCACAGCTCAAGAACTGGTGGCCTTAGCTGAGAATTGAAAGTAGCCAGAGAGCGCACTGATTGAGTGCACTCCCTCTAGCAGTCTCCTATGAAGTCAGGGCATCTGTGAAATACTTAGCAGCAATTAAAGTTGCTCCCCATACAGTAGAAAAGCAAAGAATGGGTGATGGCATCAACCTCCCCAATTTGGGCTTAAATCCCATTAAGAATAGGAATAATTTGGCTGAGAGGCTGTGTATATAGATCATTGCCAGATCAGGGCATGTATCTACATAAAGCACATGGACCATCCCATTGGCACTTAGGCCATGCCCCAGAATGACCATCCACAGTTCCTGTCACGGGGCAGATAGTCTCTTCATCATGTTTCAGAGGTGCCAGACTCCAACCTGAATTCCTGATGGTAGTTTTTTTTGCTGTAGGTTTATGCACAGCACCAGCCAGAATTCAGCCCCAGTGGTTGGACAGCAAGGAAGAAAGAGGAAAAAAGTACTCCATCCAAAGAAATCCTTTCACAGGAGTGGACGAAATGTTGCCCTTAATGTTCTCCACTCCTGGGTATTTAGTTTCCAGTAAAGGTAGGTCAACTGGTTGCTGGAGTTTCATGTTCACTACTTTTTTTGAGTCCACAGCAGCTAGAATATGTTAATCACTGACCTGTGCTGGTGCTGATGATTGCATACGCTGTAGCATCAACACTTAAACTCCATTCAGCACACCAGGAATTTAAAACAAATCAGCAAGAGGTCCTTACAGAGAAATGGAATCTAAGTCTAACCTATGAAAGTACAACTGAATGGTTCACAAATTTAGTTCGGCTCAACTCTCATTGCAACATTGGTTTCTCTTTGCCCTGTTTGTGAGGATAGTTGTACTTCACATTAAATGATGCAGAGATAGGTAATAAACAATCTACCAACAATTTTGTATTTTTTACTACAGACACTCCAGCACATGAGAACTTTCAATGAAAGTTGGAATGCTATATATACTGATTAAGAAAAATGTAATAGTAAGTCAGAGCACAAAAAGCTATTGGAGAGCCAAAAAAAACCCCACATTTACAATGCATCATGTGACTGAATGATGTATGTTGAGTTAGGATATTTTACTTATGTAATCAAAGCTGATATACTTTAAAATATGACTCATTGCATGTAATGACATATATTTAATGTAGCATATACAACATCCCCACATCCTCAAAGTCAGTATTTTAGGAACAAATTTTGCACTTAGCAGAAATTACAATAAGGACATATGTATGCAAAGAAAGCTAAGTATATAACAAGATTTGCACATATCTTCCATGATTAGTGTGCTTTACAGTTAGATTTATACTACCACTGTCAAAATACTAAGTCCTTTAACATGCCAAATGTTTATTCAGCTAGTTAAAACAGAGATTAATTTTTCTAGAAATCAACACAGTAAATTGTACCATAAAAGATACCATAGGTAAAGCATAGCAGTGAGTAGTTCCAACAATATAACGTACTATCCACTGAAGCCTACAAGATCCATCCAGGACTTAATAAATTATGGGAACAGAGGTGATCTCAAGAACATATGGCAAAACCCTGATACAAATGCAATATTAAGCCAAGTTACTTACAGGCTAGTGAAGAAAGCAAGAGGGAAGAGTGGGAAATACCAAATCCTGTTTTAATCCTCCTCCCATACCCAGAGGCTTGGAAAACTAAAGAGCATTTCAGTCATTCCAGGTGAGGGGCTTAATTTCTGCATCCTACACTTTGAAAAATGTTTTAGGACTAATTTGTTCAATACTCAAGAGTAACATTTTTTCAAGTCACTAATGTAGGAGAATCTGTATAGGTTGAAATGAAAAGAGACTACAAAATTTAGAGGGAAATTTGAAATACCGGACTCCTTCTCTAGCTGACATTGTTCAGTAGAGGAAGCCTATGAGAGAACTTACTAGAGCTAAATTCTTCCTGGTGTGAGGATTTAGCTGTTGAGGCTGTAAAATAACATGCTATTCCATAATGTGAATGAATATATAAAGTGCCAGTGACATGTGCCAATATTACACGGGTAGGGAAGGGCAGCAGCTGGAGTAACAAAAGACTGAAAATGTTTTTGCTCTCTACTGCTGCCTGTAGAGAGGACCTATGCCTGCCAATGGGGGGTAGGGGGGCAGAGTGAGGGCAGCCAGCTTCAGCAGTGTAACTGAGCATGTTCAAAAAGAACAGAATAAATTTGTTAGTCTTTAAGGTGCCACAAGTACTCCTGTTCTTTTTGCGGATACAAACTAACATGGCTGCTACTCTGAAACCTGAGCATGTTCAGTCCATGTGAGCATTAGGGTTGCCAGATGTCTGGTTTTTGACTGGAACATCCGGTCGAAAAGGGACCCTGGCGGCTCCGGTCAGCACTGCTGCCCAGGCCATTAAAGTCCATTTGGCAGCGCAGCAGGACTAAGGCAGGCTCCCTACATGGCTCCGCTCAGCTCCTAGGACGTGATGACATGTCCCTTGGTTTCTAGGCAGAGGCACAGCAGGGGTGATTCTGTGCACTGCCCCCACCCCGAGCGCCGTCTCTGCAGTGTCCATTGGCCAGGAACCACATCCAATGGGAGCTGCAGGAGTGGTGCCTGTGTGCAGAAGCAGTGTGCACTGCACTGCGCTGCCTGACTGTACCTCTGCCTCGGAGCCGAGGGACATGTCGCCGCTTCTGGGGAGCCACCTGAAGTAAGCGCCACCCTGAGCCCAGACCCCGAACCCTCTCCTATGCACCAACCCCCTGTCCCAGCTCAGAACCCCCTCCCACATCCTGAACCACTCATTTCTGGCCCCATCCCAGAGCCCGCACCCCCAGCCGGAGCCCTCACCCCCTCCTGCCCCCCCAATTCCCTGCTCCAGCCTGTAAAAATGAGCAAGTGAGGATGAGGGAGAGTGAGTGATGGGGGGACGTGGAGTGGAGCAGGGGTGGGACTTTGGGGAAAGGGTGGGGCAAGGTGGAGCAAGGGTGTTCAGTTTTGTGCGATTAGATAATTGGCAACCCTAGTGAGCATGCTCAGTAAAAGCTAAGCAGCAAATCTGGGGTGGGGATGGGATCCTGCGTCTCCCCCCCCGCCCCCCGATGTGTCGCCTCTGTCTGCTGGGATTGGCCTTAACAGTTCTGTGAGGCCATTTGGGAAGGACCACATGGGGTCCTACATATCTATGATCTAATTTCTGCCATCCATACACAAACACACATTCACTCCTGCTTCTCTGGTACTCATAACACTGCCATCTCCTGACAATTTCCTGAAAATCCTCAACCATTTCAGCTGTGTCTGACACCCACCACCCCCCCACACACCTCTTTCCTCTCAGCATAGTCTGAGAAGTTTCCATGTGCAGAAGGGCAGGTGCAGGATTCAGGCTCTGCCACAGGCCCCTGGTGTGTCTGTTTAGTTAGAAATGAATTCCTGCTCATTACTTACTTGGACATGGGGAATTTGAATTAGGGAGTTTCCTGGTGTTTATTTTAGTTCTTATGCAATTTAAATTAAGAGCTCATTCTGTGGCTTAAACTGTCCCCACATATTCCTTAAAATATACCATCTAGCCACACCCCCAGAAGAGCATTTGCAGAATCGTACGTGGAATATTTGAGTCCTTTTTTTAAAGCAACATCACTTACTTGCAATATTGTTTTATTCCTGTATATAAATCTACTATCCAAAGATATATAGTCAATGAAATTCTGCCTATCACAGTACTGTTAGTTTAGAAAAATATTTAGGAAAAATATTTGCATTTGTCTTTGTTTTTCTTTTTTTCTGGCTTCAGGATTCTCCGATGATGTGATCCAAACCTGGGCATCACAAACTACAAACAATCTTTGGCAACAGGAAAACTCTATCCTGGCTTAGGCTGTACATGTACCTCGTATGTTGTTTCAAAATGTTTGAAGACATGAGACTGATGATCCCAAATGACAGGAAAAGTACAGGTCCACTGAGATGAGAACAATGTAGCTAGCTGTCTAGCAAAGGAATGTGGGTCAAGTTGTTAGTTCAGCACTTGGCTGAGAGTTGAACAACTAATCAGGTTAATTTCCTACAGGTAAATCTGATGACGCAATGCTACAGCACTAGGCCTCTTCTGTATAATTTTTTTTGCTGAATCTTGCATTCATCAGTGGTTCAAAACCTTTTCTGTTTCTTCTGTGCTGAAAGAGTGCAAGCAGCATAATTAGTACAACTGAAGCTATCAGTGCTCCTCCAATAGTGGATCCAACCGTAATAGCCCAAGCATGTGTTTCTTCAAGTGAATCTGTAAATACAGAAACAATGTCTGAGTTATAGAATGGGAATAATTTTGTTGTAAAATCACAAAGGAGGAGGAGCAAATATTAGACTTTAACAACAGTAGGATTATTATTACTTGTATTGCCATAGCACCCAAAGGCCGCAGTGAGGGTCAGGGCTCCATTGTGTAGGCAATGTGCAAACATACAATAAAACACAATCCTTGCTGCAAGCGTTTATAATCTAATGTAAAACTAGATACAAGAAGCGAGTGTAACAAATGAAAGGAATGAGACAGGAAGGACAATGGAAAGAGGGACAGGAGCACATAGTTAAAAAGCCTCGCGATGGACAATTTGCAAGTTTTGGGTCAGGATTTTATTTATTTAGGTAGCTTTGAGATAAATAAGGAAAAATGAATGATCTCAGCAATACTCACTAGTGTGAAGTGCTAGAACACAATATGTTTTTATCAATCCGTCCATCCCACCCCCACATGGCAGAACATCTTTACCTGGTCTTTTCACTGTCCCTTTCAGAAGATTATTTTGGGTAAAATATTCAGAAGCATCTCAGTGATTTTGAAGCCAAAGAGTATGTCTATACAGCAGAAAAAGACCTGCAGCAGCAAGTCGCAGAACCCGGGTCATCTGACTCGGCCTTGCGGGGCTCTGCTGTGGGGCTAAAAATAGCAGTATAGACATTTGGGCTCAGGCTGGAGTCCAGCCTCTAGGACCCTCCCAACTCCCTAGCTTTCAGAATCTGGACTCCAGTCTAAGCCCGAATAGCTACACTGCTAGTTTTATCCCCTACAGTGTGAGCCTGACCCATGCTCTGAGACTTGCTGCTCCTATTTTTGGGGGGGTTGATTTTTTTGCAGTGTAGCTGTACCTAAGTCTCATTTTCAAAAGTGACTACGTCTCTTTTGAAAATGGGCACTTAGACTTCTAAGTCACTTACGCATTTCTGACAATTTTACCCTATGTATTCCTGATGTCAGTTACTGCCATCTTCTCCCTACACTGACTTTCAGTGAGACTTGGGCCCCTTGGTTCCTTAAGCCCTTTTTGAAAAATGTGACTTAGGTGCTTATGAAAATGTTGCTCTTAATGCTCAGTTATCTGAAGATCTTTATGTGAAAAGTTGAGTGGCCCAGTCTCTTACTCTGCAATTCCTTTAGCACTTCTGTTAGTTACCTGGCAGGTCAATGGCATAGCTGTAGCCAAGTTGTTCTGCAGCTCGAAAGAGTTGAGCGTTGGTCACAGGAGGGAAGAAAGGGACCATGTTGAACATCCTGTTGTGCCCAATAGGGGCCAGCTCTAGAGGCCAAGCATTGTCAGAGGGGTTAAATTGTTTCATCCACTCATCAAAGATGGCATCCGTAAAAGAATGAAGGACCTGTCAATTCAATACACACACACACACACACATAAACACCTTTCTGGTTCCAACAGCTTCCAACATTTTGTGCTTTTAAAAGAATCCCCAGGACACAATCGGTTTGGAAGTAGGAAATATCAGTAAATATCACAAATTAGGCGTGCGGACGCTGTCGCACTGAAGAGTGCTGAACTCCCTAGAAGCTGGATTGGCCCCTTGTCATCTGCCCTTCACTTTGCTGCGCTGCCTCAGGAGCCCAGCAAGGCCCAAGCTACGACTCACCAAGTGTCACAATTTAGTCCCATCGGGGAAGGAAGCTTGGCCGTTTCTTCTCCTCATGCACCTACTTTCCCCAAGGTGGTGGGGCAGCAGTGTTGACCAGTGTACTGAGAGAGCAGAGCCTTGGTTCTGCTGGCTCCCTCACCATGACAGCCCACTCCCTGCCCATCTGTGCCGGCTGTAGAGTAGCAACCTGGTGGCGACTGTTAGCTCCATATAATGTAACCTGCAATGCAAGTAGCCCATTCATTGAGCAGGGGATGTATATTCCCCTACATGGGCTCATAAAACAGTTTAAAATTGAGCCCTAATCTAAGACAAAGATTAAAGAGAAATGAGGGCCAGACTTTCCAGCCCACTGGATCAGCCTTTCACTGGTAAGGGCAGGGAAGCTAAGTTGGTCTGGTTTACATGCCACGGAGCCAGTAAAAGGTATTACCAAGATGTCAATTGAAGTAGGACGGGGGCTGTTTTATTATACACAGGTGTGTTTCTTGCTACACTGCTCCCTCTGACCCTAGAAGTCTGAGTTACACCAAACTGGACAATCTTAGGGTGCGTCTGGAAGGTGTGATTCCCAGCTCACGCCGACATAGCCGAGCTAGCTCTGCATTTCAAAATGTATCCGTAGTGGCACAGGTGGCTGCTCAGCCTGGCCACTCCAAGTATAATCCCACCCGGCCCCCTGAGTACATAGTCAGACAGATACCCTGAGCTGCCAGCTGTCTTGCGGCAGCCATGCTGCTACTTTTAGGCACTAGCTCAAGTAGCGCTAGCATGGCTACGTCTCCACAAGCTGGGAGTGTGTTATCATTCATGATAACACATGAAAACAAAATAAGGCACCAAAAAAGAGTGAGACATAATGTAGACGTACTCCTAGGCTTTCTGCGACTCATACTAAGTGGACCAAATTCCAAGGAGATGTGTAAAGGGTGGAGGGTGCCAGTTACACCTTGGTAAGTGGATATGAGTCTAAAAACCAAGTCTAGGAGAGTCTCTATGAAGTCTAAGTGGGTGTAACATACATGTTTTAGGGGCCAATGAGGGTGTAAATTACATCAACTTATTCCCTTTCTCAACTTAAACTCGCTTATGAATTTGGCCATAGGAGTCCTCACTCTTTAGGTTTTAGTCTTCAGGAAACAGTCTTCCAATTAGCATTGCTAACCCTCCCAGAACTTCTGATGCAGCAAAGACACAAAAAACAAATTATTCTGCACTTTAAAAAAAATTCTCTGGAAACAGAAGGTCCCGATGAACTGGAAAAGAGCTTAGGTGATCTCTGTATGTGGGCAAGAAGAAGATCTGGAAAGTGGTCTGTCAAATCAATAATGCCAAGTTCGAAACACTTCAGCTATGGTACAAAAGATTCAGGAGCTGCCAGGGAAGAACAGCGTTGTCCAGTGTTGTTTAATGTGAGCTATTTTCTCCTCACTGCAATTTTTGAAATGCATAGTTTTCCATTCTCTTTTCTTGTTTTCCCTCCTCACTAATTTTCTCTCTGAGTGCTCAGCACATTTGAAAATCAGGCCACTTATTTAGGTGCCTAAAAACCTTAAATCTAGGCACTCACTTTTGCAAAGCTTGGCCTAGGAGTTTATGACTTTGGGTTAAAACGGGCTGAGCTCAGCCTTTCAAATGCAAGTATTTCTTCAGCGAGTAAGTTTTTGGTTAGCCACCAGAGGGAGCCCATACACTCCAGAGAAAGAGAGACTCTCAAAATGGACATATAGCAGGGAGGAAGAGGGGTTTAGAACAAAGTTTACAAAAACGTTTAGAACATCCAATCCTTTTCAACATAATGACAATTCTGAGTTTCCTTAAGCTGAGCTACTAATAGAGAAGTACTTCATCCTTGGCTGTTCCGGCATGCTCAGATAGCAACGGTAGCAAGACTCTTTGGGCTAGATCAGGAGTAGGCAACCTATCACACGCGTGCCGAAGGCGGCACACGAGCTGATTTTTCAGTGGCACTCACACTGCCCAGATCCTGGCCACCGGTCTGGGGGGCTCTGCATTTTAATTTAATTTTCAAAGAGGCTTCTTAAACATTTTAAAAACCTTATTTACTTTACATACAACAGTAGTTTAGTTCTATATTACAGACTTCTAGAAAGAGACCTTCTAAAAACGTTAAAATGTATTACTGACACGCGAAACCTTATATTACAGTGAATAAATGAAGACTCAGCACACCACTTCTGAAAGGTTGCCAACCCCTGGGCTAGATTCACAAAAGGACTTAGGTGTCCCAGAATTAGGCTTCACTGGAATTCACAAAGGCCTGACTCGGCTGCCCCCAAAGTCTGCAAGCACCCCTATTTTTGTAATTAAAGTTCCTTAAACACCATGGTTCCGGCTCTGAGCACTGCAGCCCCACACCTGTCATCTGCATGCCTAAGACCAAGGCCAGTTGGGGGGTGTGGGGGAGGGCAGGAAGGCCATTTGGCCTGGGCCTGAAGCTCAAAGGGGGCCTCAATTTTAGACACTTGTTAATTTTTTGACATTTGATAAGTTTCACAACTTGTTTTTATGTGCATCCCTATTGGACCAGAAAAGCATTTGTTAAATAAAAAAGTATTCAAATTATGTCTCACTCTTTTTTGGTGCCTTATTTTGTTTTCATGTGTTATCATTTTTAATTTTTATTATGGCTAGGGGCCTCAAAGCTGGAAGTGGTCCGGGCCTCTCTGGACCTCTGAGAGGGTCTGCCTACGCCCCAGACAGTGCAGTAACAAGGGGCAGATTAGCTCATCCACTTATTTTGCCTGCAGGGCCCAATCAAGTAAGCATGCTCAAAGCTCACCTACCAGATCAGGGCCCTGTGGAGGAAGACACCTTCCCTCTTAACTTTTAGCCCAGTGGTTAGAGTATTAATCTGGGGTGTCCCCACTTCACTTGAGGGGAACAGGAATTTGACCTCGCCTCTGCCTCCTCTCAGGAAGTGCTGTAACTACTGAGCTATGGGATATTCCGATTTGATTCTCCCTCAACCTTCTCCTTTTGAAGCTGCTCTACTTTGGCTAAATCATGAAAGAGCAATGAGAGCAGGGGGCCTGGACCCTTGGTCTCCCAGGTGAGTGTTATAGCCAATTGGCAACAGAGTCCTTCTCGCACTTGCTCTCTCTCTCTCTCTCACTTGCTGGCCCCATGATTCTTCCATTATTTATCCACAGTGGAACGGCTTCAAGATTAGGACAGAAAAAGCAAGTGGGAGAATGACTCTGTAGTCTGGTGATTAGCACACTCACCTGGGAGGCCCAGGTTCCAGCCCCCTCCTGTAATGACTTTTTAAAATTAAGTATCAGAGGGGTAGCCATGTTAGTCTGGATTTGTAAAAAGCAACAAAGAGTCCTGTGGCACCTTAAAGACTAGCAGATGTATTGGAGCATAAGCTTGCATGGGTGAATACCCACTTCGTCAGACGCATGATGTATTCACCCATGAAAGCTTATGCTCCAATACATCTGTTAGTCTTTAAGGTGCCACAGGACTCTTTGTTGCTTTTTAAAATTAGTTATCCAAAGCATCAACAGGAGAGACTTGGGGAGCCTCACGTCAGACTATCCCATAGCCCAGTGGCTAGTGCACTCACCTGTGAGGTAACAGATCTTTGTTGAAATGCCTTTTCCCCTCACATGTAGAGGGGACTTTAACTGAGGGGGGGGGAGTGGTGTCTCACATCCCAGGTGAATACCCTCACCACTGGGCTGAAAGTTATGAGGGAGCTCCTGCTTCTCCTCCCACCCCTGCCTAATGCCAAGAGAGGGTTTGCAGCTGAGAATGCTAAGCAGAGGGAGCTGCCTTCCTACATCCTAGACTTGGGCACCTATCTCTGAGAGAGGGCAGGGCTTAGCACACACCCCTTGGCTTAGCATTGCCCAGTGGCTAGCTTACGCGAGGAGCCACCTAGCATGCTGGCTGTTGTGAACCCCATTCATTGTATAGGGAGCCTCGATGCCAAACTCAGGCTTTGTGAATCCCAGTGATTTTCTAGGCACCTAAATGTCACCACTCCTAAGTTTCTGTGTGAATCGAGCCTCTTCTTCCCCCCGTTCCCTACCTCCCCCCAGCACCTCTTACAGATGAAGCCCTTGCTACAGTTAGCCATGCTTGTGTCTTCTCAAGGTTAGACTATTGTACTGTGATCTATATGGGGTTTCCCTTTATCATTCAAAACCTTAAATTAGTTCAGAATGCGACTCCCCACCCGTTGAGCCGTGCTTCACGCTGAGAGAATGTTGCACTAGTGCTTCAGTGCCATTGTCCAGTGATGTGTAAGATGTTGGGTTTGGTTTATAAAGCCCTACCAAAATGGCTGAGAGGCAGTCTCTATCCCCTCTGCCACAGTTACAGTCAGCTCACAGGATTAGAAGGACAGAGAATGGCAGCACATTTTCCAATAAGCTCTTTGACTCTGGAACTCATTCCTCTCATTGGTCCAAAAGAACCTGCAAGCCTCAGCTATTATCTTAGGCTTCTGTGGTGGGTTGGGTTAAGCAACATGGTGTGGGAAAGAGTTCATTGATTTTGTCATAGTGCCAACTTACTGAGTTGCCGGGAGGAGCTCAACCCCCACTCTGCCCAGGCCTGGCCCCCACTCCACCCCTTCCTCCAAGCCACGCCCCCCCACCTCTTCCCACCCCCCCGCTCCTGCCCTTGCCCATCTCTTTCTGCTCCCTCCCCCACTTCTTCCTCCCCCCGTTCCTCTCCCCCCCCCAGCACCTCCTCCATGCTGCGGAACAGCTGATCCATGGTGCGCAGGAGGGTTGGGTGGGAGGGGGAGGCTCTGCTCCTTGGGTCACTGCTCCAGCCCCAGAGCACCCATGGAATCGGCACCTATATATTTTAAATATCTGAAAAAGTGCCCAGAGGATTGGGATGGTGTGGGGAGTCTTTTTAAATCAAAATTAAAGAAAAATATTATTTGGACTGTGATAGGCCCAAAAGGTAATTGGTGCTTTCCAAACAGAGAGGAGCACAATCCCTGCTGAAAAGAATATCCTTGCTGCTCTTTATTCTTTACAATGTTACAAGCAGTGTAAAGGTGCAGATAGCATCCAAATACCATAATAAGGTTCAACCATGTTTGTACATGTAAGCAGAGTCAGGATGAGCTCTACCCTGACATCTGGTGGTGAATTATGGCGAGTGTGGAAAAGAACTCCAGGGGCTGATCTTGTTTGCATAGGCACACCCACTCGCCTGGCATGAAACAACAGCAACTCAAAGTGGTTACTTTGGCTGGTGTGGGATCCCCAGTTTCTCTGTTATTGGGGCAGGAAGAATAAAGTTTTGTTACCCTGATTCTGTGAATCAAGGCCAGTGGAACTGTTGTATGACAGAAGGACTGAGTGAGTCCTTCACCATTACCTAAGTAGCATTTGCTTGTCAAGGGGCATGGGTTACAAAACCCAGTGAATTGAGAGAGGATGGGGGCAGGTATTTGTACCTGATGGTATGGGCCCCTCTCTGAGGGGTTGAAACACCAATTGCACTACCTCCTCTCTCCACTATTGAATGTCAGAGCTAACTTTGATTCCATTAGAAGTCTAGTTACAGACTGCTGAGCTGAATTCACTTTGGGCCAATGGTGCACTAGCACTGGGGCTCCCCTACTAAGAGCTGAAATCACAAAAGAGCTGAGATCACTGAGGCTGTGTTAACTAGTGAAGGAGCCTTAAGCTATATTGCTAAGCGGCTGGTGGAGCAGCTAGCAGAGTGGAGCCTTGCGGGACGGTTGGAGTGGAGCTGAGCAACTCACAGGTCGGGGAGCAGAGCGGCTGGAGGAGCAACTAGCAGAGCGGAGCCTTGTGGGAGCGGCCCAAGGGATGGCTGAAGTGGAGCAGAGCTGAGTGGCTCACAGGTCGGTGAGCAGAGTGGAGCAGCTGCCAGAGCAGTTCGTGGGACGGCGGGAGCAGCTCACGGGACAGCTGGTGGAGTGGAGCAGCTCGTGGTGAAGGCTGCGGCGGAACCCCGTTGGCCTCGGATCACGTAAGGTGCCCCTTAACACCCTGTTTGCCCCCCCCCCCGAACTCTGGGGCTGCGCTGACCCGGGGCCGAGACTTCGGGGGGGGGGGGGTTGCACTTTTGGGACTTTGGTGATCCTTGGGTTGCTGGTTTCAAGAACCCAAGGGAAAGGACACAGCCCAACTTGCTGGGGTGGGGGTTTTTTTGCTCATGGTTTGTGTTATGAATCCTGTTTGTGGTGTTTTTCCAATTTAATGCTGATGTCGTTTACCTCATGTTATTAAACATTTTCTGTTACACTCAGACTCCGTGCTTGCGAGAGGGGAAGTATTGCCTCTTAGAGGCACCCAGGGGGTGGTATGTAATTGTCCCAAGTCACTGGGTGGGGGCTCGAGCCGGTTTTGCATTGCGTTATTGAAACGGAACCCCTAGATACAGAACCCGGCCCTTGTTGCTGCCAACTTAGATGGGCAGAAGGGTTACATACAAATATCCCTCATCACTATATAAGTCATATACCATATAAAATAGGATGGAGGCCCCCCCTCCATTTTGCCTCTCCTCATGAACTTAAGATTCTGATCTCGCAATTGGATTGGAGAGGGCAGGTCCCTTCACTCACATGAAGCTCCTCTGAGGTCCCCCTGAGATTGCAGGATCAGGGTCTAACTCTTGTCTATACACCATTCTCTTCCACCCCCCTTACTGTGTACAGCATACTACACCAAATTAAACTCCTTTCCATCCACCTGATAACAGACCATTTATACCATGCCACGGCACCCCTGAATTTGGTCCAGAGTTTTCCAGAATAGTGCTGTTCGTACTACAAAGCACCTGCTAGAAAAAGTTGTAGCTAAGTCCATTTCAGACAACTATCCAGTACCAAGACAGGGGGCCACATTCATTACTGGTGTAATTATTGTCTTCAATAGCCACACTAGAAAACTTTGATCCGCAAACCACCTGATGAAAAGTAAGCCACTGTATAAAATAATAATATCATGAAATAAAGATTTTTCCTGTTTCAATTTTTTAAAATTGTGTTTCTTTTATTTTAAAACACAGCTACCCAGCAGGCATCTCATTTCAGCCGGTATCTGAACTAGCAATCACAGCTCACTGCTGACCCTCGTTCATTAAAAATCTAAATGTGTTTTCAAAAAGAGGCTTAGGAGTAAGATGTGAACGTCACTGAGGGATATAAAAACTCTGAGGGAAATAAATCGGAGAGCTACTACAGGGTCATTTAGGCTAATACCTACACACAATAATTATGGCTTCATCTACCAAAGGCAGCTAGCTCTAGAAACACGTAATATTAAAAAGCTTCTCAGTGAATTTGGCAAGAAGCCGTGTGGAGACAGAAATGTATAACAGGCTCAGCTACTGAAATTACATTTCTCATTGTTGTCTGATTCATTTTTAAAGTTCTGTGTTCTACTGAAGTACCAGTAAAATTATATGATTTTTATCCCCCAGAACACTCCAAAAATGAGATGTAGCTCCTCAGCCTATCCCAGTGAGCTGACTTTTAAATAAACAAATAAACTACTGACACAAACCCAGATTAAGTCTGATTTCAGTGAAAGTTAGGTGTGTAACTACTGCTGAGGATCTGGGCTTCGTATTCTAAAATATACAGTCCTACTCTCAAAATCTCCTTCTGCTGAGATATTGACAAGAATAAGATGAGCTAAATGTAAAATTAAAATTCAAGCTGTGTCAGACCAGCAACTCTTCCACTTTGAAGGGCTGCTGTTCTTCCCTAAAAGATGACTTAGCAGTTCTGCAGAAAAGGACCTGGGGATTACAGTGGATGAGAAGCTGGATATGAGTCAGCAGTGTGCCCTTGTTGCCAAGAAGGCTAACAGCATATTGGACTGCATTAGTAGGAGCATTGCCAGCAGATCAAGGGAAGTGACTATTCCCCTCTATTCGGCACTGATGAGGCCACACCTGGAGTATTGTGTCCAGTTTTGGTGCCCCAACTACAAAAGGGATGTGGAAAAATTGGAGAGAGTCCAGCGGAGGGCAACAAAAATGATTAGGGGGCTGGGGCACATGACTTATGAGGCGAAGCTGAGGGAACTGGGTTATTTAGGCTGCAGAAGAGAAGAGTGGGGGGGGGGATTTGATAGCAGCCTTCAAATACCTGAAGGAGGGTTCCAAAGAGGATGGAGTTTGGCTGTTCTCAGTGGTGGCAGATGACAGAACAAGAAGCAATGGTCTCAAGTTGCAGTAGGGGAGGTCTAGGTTGGATATTAGGAAACACTATTTCACTAGGAGGGTGGTGAAGCACTGGAATGGGTTACCTAGGGAGGTGGTGGAATCTCCATTCTTAGAGGTTTTTAAGGCCCAGCTTAACAAAGCCCTGGCTGGGATGATTTAGTTGGTGTTGGTCCTGCTTTGAGCAGGGGATTGGACTAGATGACCTCTTGAGGTCTCTTTCAACCCTAATATTCTATGACTTTGGATTGCACTAACTGTCTTGACAATTTGTCCCACTTTATTTAATTACTAGTAGATGTGGCAATATAAAATACAAGAGGAAAAACTTTTATTTTGTATTTGAAGTAGTCATTTTTAATCTAGGAACTTCACTACTTCTATCCTCCAAATTCTTGGTGAGAAAACTGCCTTAGAGGTGTTGTGACAATTGGGCCTTCAAATTTACCCTAATTGTGAGTTCAGCTGTAAAAAGTGAGTATAAGTTCATAAGATGTCACCATAACCTGTAACAATAAATGTTGATGGGACAAGATGCAAAAGTGTGACAGAAAGACTGGATTAGTCAAAACAAAATGACCTACTGATTTATTTCAAGGGCGGTGTTAAGATCATGCTTGGTAAACATATAAAATGTGGGACTAAAAATCAATGAACCAACATTGATGTGTCATAAACTAGGCCTAATTGGTGGACATAGTAATGAGGGGATGACCCACCATTCTCTTTATAGGTCCTTAAAGAAATAGACTTTAGGGAGAAAAATTGGCTATTGGAGCAAAGCTTCATCATCATGGCTGCCACCCCCACCATCTCCTGGGGCATTTAGCCTTCATCCTCCTGATCCTCAGAGATGTCCGGGCCAGAGATGACATCTCTGGAGGGGGGATCCAGATGACACTGCCACCTCTACGGCTCCAGCTGAATCCCAAACACCATCTGGGATGAAACTGGATCAGACAGCAGCAACACAACATCTCCAGCCCATCTCAACTAACTTCTCTTTTCCCCAAAAAGACCAATATTACCATCTTTGACACCATCTAACAGGCACTCACACATGGGGGTTTTTCCTTCTGAAAACTCTCTCCAGTTAACAATGCAAAGGAACAAGGGGCATTGTTAAAATTAGAGGTTTACTTAATACTTAACATTGCAAAGGCTATCACTGTTTTCCTTCTTTTCTATATCTTTAATAAAAGGTTGGAAGGATTTTTAATGGTTTATTTGCCATGGGATCTCTGTATGCCAAACCCCAGGCCTTGTTTAAGCTGTTTAATGTTGGACACTGACTGGGTTATGTGAACACCATTGGCCCATATATTCCATCTAAATTAACACAACAGAGGCATATATTCCATCTAAATTAACACAACAGAGGCATATTCAGTTGCAATAACATTAGGAAAATGACATACCACAAAAATTGGATCATTGGCTGCAGCATGAGGGGAAGCGCTGGTTCCATTCAGGAAAGAGTGAACCAAGTTATGCAGGCTCACCACTGGGGAGACAAAAGTTCCATCTGGTTTACCAAACCCTTCCAGGGAATTCCTGTGTGTGCGATAAGACAAGAGTTAAGTAACCATCTATTGACCAGCACTACCTCCAAATGTATGTATAAAAGGCTATCTTTGGGCTGCACAAGTTATAGGAGTTGGGGCACAAACCTGAAGCTGAAATTAGAATTCCGGAAAAAAGGAGGATTATCAAACTCTTGAAGTGAAAGGCAGTTCTGGATATCTTCCATGGTTGGCAGCTGCTCGCCAGACTTCCCTTGTGGGTTCCTCCGTAGAATCCCTTCATTAGTCCCATTACACAGTGTAACCAGACGGTTGTAATCATCCAAGCTTAGATTAAAATCAAAGTTGAGTGGAACAATTAGAATAGGATGTTAGAGGGTGAGGGGGTTCACTCTGACAGAGTCAATAGACACTATACACTCAGTCCCCCACCACAACCACTGGGATGGCTCATGTCCCTGATGTTAAACACACATGCAAGTGTTTGCAGGATCAGAACCTCAGATGGTTTGAGAAGTTTTGTACCAGAAAAGAAAATGGTCATACTGGTAATCTGAGCTGGAATCGTAAATCTGCTTGTAAATGAATCATCTTTGAACTGGCTCCAACTTTCACATTTCCGCCTTTAAAAATCTCATGAAGGAGATTGATATGGATGTTAGCAAGTGGGTGCCACATCTTTCAACAGGATAATGTGGCTAATTAAATGTCAATGGTTCCACTAATTTACTGTCAAGTATGCTTCCTTAGCTGACATGTAGCATAGCTGCCCAACCAAAAACAATTACTCCTGGCCCATGTCATAGCAGCCCCTTCTACACTTCCTCACCTGCTATTTGGCAGGGATGGAGAGACTTATTGTAGTACAAGCCAGAGTCTTTAATTATGCACCACTTCTTTCTTTGTTCACTGTTCAGCTCAAGCTTGGGACAGTATTTGTGCTTGTTTCTCCCACACTGTACCCCAACTGGTGGCCCCATCAACAGGCCATTAGATATGAGACTATTCTGCTCCCATTGAAGTCAATGGCAAAACTTCCATTCATTTCAAAGGCAACGGGATTCCACGTGTGTGGATACCTGCACCTTCACAAAGCCCCAAACACTTAATCTAAAACTGCAGTGGACTCCAGGCAGAGGCAGGTGTCTGTCCACATGAAGTCAGATGCAGGATTGGGTCTTTCGCTAATATATGACAAACGTATTGTCTATGTACATCAAAAATGAAAACTATATTACCAGCTGCCACATGGATGTGGTAAAGATTTAGAGGATAATCTATGATATTGTATTCTTTGACACGTGTGATCATGTAATTAAAGACCATATTATACACAGGGCCATCTTATGGTCACATGTTCAACCTTAGCTTTCTCATTTCGTGTCATTTGAGGTTTAAATGTATAGCTTTTCCATTAAGTGTACATACGTTTTTGTATTTTGATTTCCTTGTTTTCTTCCCAAGAAGTTAAAAGGAAAATCCAGAGTTTTTAAGTTCCAGTAGGTGAGCTTACAAAGCTCTTCCCTCTTGCAGACTTCACAGACTTGCCCTGAGGAGGCTCTGTCTTCCACCTGCTATACGGCAGTTACAGTAGGGGTTCCATTATGGCTTGATTTTCAGTGGCTTAGCTACATCTGCAAATTTACCATAATCATTTGGGCTGAAATATCACAGCAGCCTGATTACATAGACCAGGGGTTGGCAACGTTTGGCACGTGGCTCACCAGGGAAAGCACCCTGACGGGACGGGCCAGTTTATTTACCTGCTGATGCGGCAGGTTCGGCCGATCGCGCCCTCGCTCACCGGGGTTCGCCGTCCCGGGCCGATGGGGGCGGCGAGAAGCGGCGCAGGTGAGGGATGTGCTGGCCGCGGCTTCCCGCCGCCCCCATTGGCCCGGGATGGCAAACCGCGGCCAGTGGAGGTCGCGATCGGTCAAACCTGCCGCGTCAGCAGGTAAATAAAGTGGCCCGGCCCGCCAGGGTGCTTACTCTGGTGAGCTGCATGCCAAACGTTGCCGACCCCTGATATAGACCGTAGTTACACTAGTGTAAACCCCTAATGCAGAAGCACTGCACTGTGCAAAGCAAGGGTTATGCTGATGCTGGTAATGCACTGATATAAGCCCTGCTTTGCACGGGTGCAGCACGTAAACATCGGGGGTTGCACCGATGTAACTACATCTTTACACTGGCGCAAATTTCCTTAAAGTAGATACGGTCTCACTTTGCGCCCTTGGCCCAGAGCAATGCAGTAAGGATGGTGGTGGGCTGTGGAAATGCAGGAACTAGCTGACGGGTAAACAGTTATTCAGTGTTCCAGACTTCACCCTTTTTACTTGGAGAGAGATGGAATATGAACCACATTGCATTCTATTTTATCAGGCATGCTGTTATCCGCTAGCATCAGGTGCTGTTTGTATATCAATTAGTGTGAGGAGTCCTGTAACGCCAGGGATAGAAGTGGTGAAGAGACTCATAGACTTAAGGGTCAGAAGGAACCATTGTGATCATCTAGTCTGACCTCCTCCACATTGCAGGCCACAGAACCTGCAATAGACCCCTAACCTCTGGTTGAGTTACTAAAGTCCTAAAATCCTGATTTAAAAACTTCAAGTTACAGAGAATTCACCATTTACACTAGTTTAAATCTGCAAGTGACCCGTGCCCCATGGGAGATGTGAAGTGAAGCACAAGTCTCATATGACAGTTGCAAAGAATCCAGAAGATTCTATTTAATTTTAAATTAAAATGCATATGCACAGTCTACTGAAATAAAAAAGTAAAAATTGCTCTCCTGTAACACTGGTGAAGGAAGAGTTTAGAAATTTCAGTATTCAGGGAAAAAACCCATCCCATTCTTCATGTTACTGACAAGATGAGGGCAGCAGCTATATGAAAAAGACAAGATTTTCAAAAAATCAGTGCCTAAAGTTAGGCTTCGGAGTAGATATTTAGGTACTCATATAAGTGGCCTGATTTCTAGCCCTTCCACTTTTTGCCATGGGCCTGGCCCCCTGCCCCTCCTCTTCCCCGCAAAGCTCCGCTCCCGGCCAGGCCGGAAGCTGAAGCCTGGCCTGGATAAGAGTGGTCCAGGGAGCCCAGACAGCTGTGGAGAGCTGTGGATTGTCCACCTGCCTGGGGTGGGGGGCCTGAGATCAGTCCCCGGCCCATGTCTCTTCTCCCCCCTCCCCCCCCCGGGCTCCTGCCTAGGGCAGATGGAGGGTACATAGCTCCTCATAGGTGTCCAGGCAATTCTTCAGCCTCCAAGGCCCCGCCTCCTGGCCAGGCCAGAAGTCAGAGTCAGGTAAGAGCCATGTGGGCAGCTGTGGGCAGGTGGAGGGGCCCGGGCTCCCCAGTCCAGCTCCGGCTTCCAACTTGGCCATGGGGCAGGGCTTCATGGAGCGAAGACGGGGGATGGGGTAGGGCCACAGACAGAGTGGGGCCTCATGGCAGCCCCACTTTTAGGAAGAATCTGTCGCCCCTGTGCTGAGCAGCTCCCAGGACCTTTATGCCGCTCCAAGCTTGGTTGAAAAGTGCTACAGGAGTATTATATTTTCCTGTGTTAATGTCCACTTGTCCATCTTAAAGTCCCAATCCTGCATGTGAATCCACAGTCGAATCCCTGCACTCACACAAAGCCCCATTGACTCCAAATGGGAAATGCCTAACTAAAGTCAGTTGCAAGATCAGAGCCTTATTTTGCAAGAAACCAGTTCAATCTCATTTTTTAAAAACTATTTCTAAATCTGAGGTGACATCCTGGCTTCATTAAAGTTAATGCAAAAATTCCCACTGATTGCAATAGGGCTAGAATCTCATGTCTGGTATTTTCAGACTGAAGAGGCACAGATTTTTCAGTCTAATATGAGCTCACTATTAAACACACAGGAAAATTCCTATTGACAGAATTTTCAAGAGCTTTTGGTTGGCAAAGTGAGCTAACATACTAGTATTGCTCCTCTAAATAATGAGTCTCTAGTATGGCAAACATTTCTAATACCTCAGTCAGTCTTAAAATTACTGTCTTTAAGTAAAGTCCTGTATCAAATTAAAAAAAAATAAACAGTATAAAAATGCAGACTATATCTGAGGAAATCTTGATTGACCCCCACCTCTAGCCCATCCACTAAGTTTCACAATTTTTACAAGGAAATCTAGGTTCTTTTTCTTGCAGTTCATGCAAATTGAAAGAGCAGTTCATGCTGTTAGTGGCTAATGAAAACAAGTGTTAGTTAGAATGCTGGTTTCCCCTACACATTCTATTACCTATTGCACACTATTGCCCAGCGTGAGAACCTTGAATTCTGACTTATTAGGCTTGGATCTTCTGGTCTTGATGCTCCAAAAAGCTGATCTGTGCACACATCGCACTCATTTCTACCTGTGGCAAAATTCCAATAGGGCAATGCAAAGGATTCATTGCCAATCAGTCTCTATAATGAAAAGAAACTTATTAGCAAGAAATCATTCTTTAAAAAGAGAAAGAGAGAGAGGTTACTGATACCTGGCTCATCTATATTTTAATATTTGAAACCACGCTGCAGTTTTCTCAGAATACTGTTTCAACTTCCTAAGGTCACTGATTCAAATCGGTACCTTAACTAAACACTGTACCATCTGATGGCCTCGTATGTTAAGTGGTTCCTAGTTCTGATTCCTACTGAAAGTGCTGATGGCCCAAAAAGTGGTGATTCTGACATTCTTGGGAGTCAGCAAACAGACCAAGGGCACAGAGTGGCCCAGCATGATGACAGAAATACCCTGAATAAATGTAGAGGCTGAACCACCTTCTGATGAACTCTGAGGCATGCTGGCTATGTAAAAATATTATATTGCACCTGCTTTTGTAATACCTGTTTTTTTTTTAAAGGGGGTGAGGGACAGGGGATAGAAGACTGGAGTCTTCAAACCAATCAGCACTTCCTGAGCGCTAAATTCACTTTTAAAACAGGGTTAGTGAATGACCATTCCTGAAATGTCATTGTCTAAGGAATGTAGCCCAGACATTCAGTTATGCCAGGGAACTCTGTGTTGGCATAATAGAGATTCAAAGTAATATGGGAAAATCACAATAGTAAGAGTCATGTAAGCATCTTTGAATGTGCCAAGATAGAACGTGTTGCTAACCTGGAGATCTCTTTCCAGCAGCAGCAAATGGTACCTATGCCAAGTAACAAAGGCAGGTCCTTGGTGGGAGAAATCTATAGCGGTGAATGGGCGGCCAGGTCCTACAAAAAGGAAGGCACAGTAAGAACTACAGCATCCAATTAATGTTAAATAGACAAAGAGTATTTTACATAACTGGCTTTATGAGTTTAAAGCTTTATTAAATGGAGTTCATGCTAGAATGGTATCCATCAGAAATATAAACATTTTAAAAGGGTTGGTGAGAATTTTTTTAAATTTTGAAATTGATTAAAATGTTCACCAAAATTTCACATTCCAAAAAAGGGGGGCAGTTAGACAACATTTTGCACATTTTCCCCATGTTTGACCAGCTATAATTTGAAAGGAATCCCTTCATTAATCTTCATTGTGCCATAAATCATAGTTATTGTCGTGTATGTACAACATGGTATCACTATGTTATTCAATAGTAACATAGTGCTGCTTCCCGCAGCTCCCATTGGCTGGGAACGGTGAACCGCAGCTACTGGGAGCTGTGCGCGGCCATGCAAATGTAAACAAACTGTCTGGCAACCCACCAGAGGATTACCCTGATATGCCACCTGCAGCCCATGGACTGCAGGTTGCCCACCACGGGCCTAGAGACTCCAAAATGTTTAGGTGCCTAACTCCCACTGAAATTAAATTAATTAAGCCAATGGGAGTTAGATGCCTAAATACCTATGAGGATCTGGAACTAAGTGACTTACACAAGGCCACAGAGGAAATCTATGGCAGAGTAAGGACTTGAATCCAGATATCAAGGGCTTGTCTACACTGGCAAGTTTTTTCGATGAAACTAATGTCACCAAGGAAAAATTGACAAAAACAAAGTCACCAAAGCGGGTCTGCATTTGCTCCCTGTGTCGATAGATTGTGTCCGCATTTGGGGCACCTTTGTCAACAGCCTGGTGACACCATCCATTGCTAGGTGTTGTGGGAATGCAGAAACGGAGTGCGGCACATTCTGGGATGTGCAAAATGTATCATCATGCACCACTTTGTGTCCCACCCCTCCAAAGGTCTCTGGCTTCCTTTTGCGCTGTTTTCCAACTGTCATTCTTTTGTAGTGCGTGCCAGCATCTGCAGTGAGAGAGAATGGATCCCGCATTTCTCTTCTATGCGCAGTTAGCTGTCATGAGGACATCACTCATGGCAGCACAGTTACTCTCAGAGTTACTCGCAAAGTTAGCAGAGGATGAATCACAGGCACCCGAGTGTGATAAGGACGGCAGCAACTTATCAGTGCTTTGTGCATTCACAGAGCAGCTGCATATGGTAGACCGTCGCTTTTGGGCTAGGGAAACAAGCACCAATTGGTGGGATTGCATTGTCATGCAGGTGTGGGATGACGACCCATGGGTTCAGAACTTTAGGATGCGTAAAGCAACCTTCATGGAGCTATGTGCTGAGCTGGCCCTGACCTGCGGCACCAGGACACCAGATTGAGAGCTGCCCTTTCGGTAGAGAAGCATGTTGCAATCACTGTGTAGAAGCTGGCGAATCCAGACTGCTACTGGTCAGTTGCAAATCAACTTGGAGTAGGAATGTCCACTGTTGGGGCTGTATTACTCCAAGTGTGCAGGGCAATAAATCGCATCCTGCTACATAGGATCGTGACTCTGGGAAATGTGCATGAAATAGTGGATGCTTTGCAGAGATGGGTTTCCCTAACTGTGATGGGGCGATTGATGGCACACACATTCCAATTTTAGCTCCAGACCACCTTGCCTCTGAATACATCAAGAGGAAGGGATACTTCTCCATGGTGTTGCAGGCACTTGTGGATCACCGGGGGTGTTTCACGGACAACAATGCAGGCAGGTCTGGAAAGGTGCATGACGCACGCATCTTCAGGAACAGTAGCCTGTACAGAAAGCTGCAGGCAGGGACTTTCTTTCCAGGTCACAAGTTCAAGTGTGGGATGTGGAAATGCCCATAGTAATCCTGGGAGACCCGGCTTACCCCTTACAGTCCTGGCTCATGAAACCTTACACAGGGCATCTGGACAGCAGCATGGAACGTTTTAACAACAGGCTGAGCAGGTGCCGTGTGGTAGTTGAATGGGCCTTTGGCCATTTGAAAGCTCACTGGAGGTGTTTAAATGGCAGGCTAGACCTTACCAATGATAATATTCCCATGGTCATAGCCATGTGCTGCACTTTGCATAATCTGTGTGACTCTAAGGGTGAAATGTTTGCTCAGGTGTGGAGCACTGAGGCAGAGCGCTTGGCTGCACAGTTTGAACAGCCAGATGCTAGGGCTGTCAGAGGAGCCCAGAGGGCTGCTATTAACACCAGAGAGGCTTTGAGGAACCATTTGACAATGAGGGAAAGTAACACGTCTGCTTTGGAGTTGCTTCCCTGGTACATCCATGTACAATTTTGGGGCCCAAGATCCATGCAACACAATGCTTTAGAAGCCTGTTCCCGAGAGTGAATTGATTGCTATACGCTTTGTAGAACACAGAATAAAAATGCTGTACCATTAAACACCTTAGGCTTTATTTGTTGTTAAAAAGGGGAAAACCTCACAACAGTGTGTAGCTCCAGCTATCACTGTGCAATCTGTGAGAGGGGGTGGAGTGATAGGGAAACTCAGGAGTGCTGTGAAGTGAAAAGGAATGTGTGGGCATAGAGGGGGGTGGGATTGACAAGGAATTGTGCATCTGCTGCAGTGGCGCTCGAACTCGGATCTGCTCAGTCTGCAGCTGTATCAGAGACTTGAGCATCTCTGTCTGATCCTCCATAACTTTTACCATCCGCTCTGTTGCTTGCCTAGCAAAAGCAGCATTCTCTTTTCTGTCCTGCCTTTCAGCTTCCCAGCACTCTCTGCCCCCTGGTCTGCAGCACCTCGCGGAACATGTCTTCTTTGCTGTGCCCAGGTTTTTTTCTTATCTGCCGTAGCCAATCCGCGGGGGTGTGTGATGTGTTCTTCACGGTCTGTGCTAAACAGAAGAGGGATTGTTACATTCCAGCAAACGATTGAAACATTTTAATAAAAAGGGCATTTTGCTAGCAGAAATCACTTTCTCTCTGAGATTCTAAGGAGGCACACAGCTCCGCGAACACCCCAATAATGGTGAGTTTCGGGAGGGGGGGAAGGCGGTTGTCAATATGGACAAAAAGGTCATGGCTTGCAGGGCAGCTTTGCAGGGAATTCATTCTAAAATTATTCCACACTTTTTCATAGGTGGCCAACCTGCTGTCTGACATCTTGCTGCTGCAGGTGACCAGAGAAACCAGGGCTCAGCTGCTGAATGGTTGCGGCTTCCACCCTGGGCTATATGCAGCTCAGCTATGTGCCGCTTTGGTCCCAGCTCCAGTGATTGCTAAATGGCACAGTACAGTTTCCTACAATGGGGGAAACTAACAAGGCTGCAACCCTTGGAATCTGTGGCAGAGGATTAACAAGTAACTCTTTGAAACTTTCCAGAGCCTCTCTCTGGAGGATTCCCTGCAGGTCTTGATGTCCATCGACACCCTGCTTGGCCTTGCAGATTAGCTACACAGGGCAATGTCCAGCTCAAAGAAAACACTACCTGCCTTCCACTTTTCTATTCTCTACACAAGCCACAGCAACTTACCTGGAGTCTCATCTGCTTCCTGCTCCCCATTGAGCACTTCTGGAGTGGAGAAAAGTTCCTGGCTGCCTGCCCCACCGGGTGACCCTGCTGGGAGCACCACATCCTCTTCTAGCTTGTCTTCTTCATCCACAATTTCAGCCTCTGGGTTACCCCCTTTTTCAACTGCATGTGAAGTATCCACGGGGCAATTGGCAATGGAGGTGGGGTGACCACCGAGGATAGCATTCAGCTCCTTATAGAAGCGGCAGGTCTTAAGTGCACCATCAGAGCGATGGTTCGCCTCCCATGTCTTATAGTACGCCTGCCTCAGCTCCTTTATCTTCGCCCTGCACTGCTGTGTGTCCCTATCATAGCCCTTTTCGCACAAGCCTTGAGAAATTTGCCCATATGTGTCCCAATCCCTACGGGTCACTCGCAGCTGCGACTGAACAGACTCCTCTCCCCATATACTGATCAGCTCCAACAACTCAGCAATGGTCCAAGCAGGAGCGTGTTTGGTGCGATAGCCAGCCATGCTCACCTGGGAAGCCACCTGGGAAGCTCCTCTGGGAAGCCAGCAAGCAGGAAATGAGATTTAAAATTCCTGGGGCTTGCAAGAGGGAGGGGCAGGTTGGCTGCAGGGCAGCGGAGTTCAAACCGCTGACCAGAGCGGCAGCATGGGAATTGTAGGATACTTTCTGGAGGCCAATAAAATTGGAAAAAAAACCTGGCTGTTTGTCAACAATAAAGGGAGGGAAAAAGACAAAAGTCTCTCGTAAGGGTGGAAGCTTTTTGTCACCAAAACTAGGAGATTGGTTTTTTCTCCGAAAAAAGTGACCTTGCAGCGTGTACGCTATCGCTGTTTAGTCACCAAAAGCCAGTTTTTGGCGACAAAACTTGCCAGTGTAGATAAGCCCTAGCACCCTAACCACTGGACCATCCTTCCTTTCACCATGACTTGATCACTTTTCAACTTACTTACCTTTGTTCAATGATTACATTTTTACCACCTTCTTTACATTCTAAATGCCTTAGTAAAGAAAAGTACCAACCTAATAGGGTGTCCCTGACTGAGTAGTAATGAAGCCACACAAAGCAGTTATAAATACTGCAGTTTGTAACTTGTGGTTCAGTTCCATTGGGCCCAAGGAGACTCAGCCAGTGCTGTGTAGCAATCACATAGTCTGGGTGAGTGGTATTCTTTGCACGGTCTAAAGCATCTAAGAACTGTTCTTTCTCCGCTGCAGTCAACGCATGGACATTTTTCCGGACAAGAAGTGGCTTCCTTTCATCACAGCTGGGGCCAGTCCAGCCAAACTTGCAGTCACCACAGTTATAGCCAGCAAAGTTTCCTATATTAAGAAAGAGTTTGGGTTTAGGAAAATGTGTCTATATTAATCAATACACAAAAGAAACTGAGACTGAAATGCAAAGGAATTGAGTTGGTTAGTCTGTCTTTTCCCTAGAGATTTCTATTCTGGCAAGGTTCAACAGCTGAGAATATTGGCAGCTTTGTCAATTGCTTAACTAAAATGATGGCTCATTTCCCAGAAACACAGCAGGGCCAAGATTCATAGAAGGCTGGTTATCAAGATAAAGTGCCAGATAAAGGGCTTGATCCTGCAAGGTACTAAGAACTCTGGCCCTGATCCAGCAAAGCATTTAAATATGCCCATAGTCTCATTGAACTTAATGTGACTACTCACCTGCTTAGGTTAAGCAGATAATAAAGTGCTTTACTAGACTGGGCCCAGAGTACGCAGCATCGTACAGGACCAAGCCCAAAGACAGGATGTCTGACAAAGACTCCTGCTCTTTAAAAGTATTTTTAAAATAACAAACCACAGGGCTGCTGCTGGTGGCACACTGAGGTATCATTCAATGGTGCAGTGATACTATGTAAAAGTATGAAAAATTGTATTGTACTATGTGTAAAGGTCTTTTCTCACCCCATTGCCTTATTTCTAAAACAGGCAGGCATCCCTCTGTTGACAAGTACTTTTTGTGCTGTCTACTCAGGTTTTTACAGTATTATGAAGATCTCTGGAATACATGGTATAGGGAAGCACAGTAATCCCATATGGCTCAATTTTAGCACTGCCACATAATCTAGAGCCAAATAACGTTATAACAACAACGTGCAAATTTATTCTACAACCACTTCATAAGGGCTTTTAGGATTGCCACTGGGCAATCCTGTCAGTTACTAAGCTTTATTAGATACTTTTAGAATTACTTAAATAATGGGATTTAAATCTTGCTCTGTTTTCTCAGCCTGATTATCAATTGTACTTCCACAGGTTAATGTCAACATTATTCTTTCCACCAAATGAACTAGCCCATCCGCTTTTCTTTGGAAACTGTAATGGTAAAATAATGTGATTAATTTCAGACCGGGATTGAACTTTACCGTATTGTACTCGGGGGTAGAAGTTCAGCACACATTCAAAATACAGAAATTTAACTTAGAAAACTGAAAAAGAGGCAAGAGCAATGAATGCTGATAACTCCTTATAGCTTTTCAGTGATTCTGAAGTACTTCCTTATCCAACCACTGTCACGATCTGTGCCAGAAACTGCTGTGATCGCTTAACAATAATCCCTTGTAGTGGGTAAACAATCATATACCAGATTCTGCTGTCAATTACTTCAGCTTTACACTTATGTAGCTGAGATCAGAATCTAGCCCAAATACAAAACCCTTCTCGTTTGAACTGAAGTGTAAGTATAATTAGTGTCAATTGCCATTTACAGGGGCCACATATTAATGCATCCATTCATAAATCATGCTTGCAAAGTGCTTTGTCTAATTCAAAACACACAGCTTATTCAAATAAGAATGAGCTTCTTTCCCCACTCTGGTATGGAGGAACTGTCTCAAGAATTGCAATCACTCCTTTCCATTATAAGAATTTGCAAAAACTGAGTCGAACGATAGGTACAGTAGGTGCACTTAAATGAACTGGAAAAAGCATGCAACAGATGCAAAGTTTACATCTGAAAATAACTAATGTTTGTATGTTATCTTTCAGTTAGACTTATGCCAAAATGTACTTGACATCCATTTTAAAGAGTTGATATTTTTGCATCTACCAGCATATTAAGTCAATCCTTTACAGAAAGCAAGGTTGTGAAAGCAGCTTTTCAATAGGTTCTTTGACCACAACTCTCTTTGGAAAGAAGGGGGAAAGGCATTGGGTTTCACTGATCACAGTTTAGTATCACATTAACCAAAGTAGAACTAAAGCATTATATCTGCTTAGAACTAAAATGAGTAAAGAAAAATACGTTTAAGTAAAGTGCATGATTCAACAAAAAAATTCAGTCAAACTTCAGAAAACTACAAAAAGAAGAACAGGAGTACTTGTGGCACCTTAGAGACTAACAAATTTATTAGAGCATAAGCTTTCGTGGACTACAGCCCACTTCTTCTGATGCATATATGAAAACTAGTAGATTACTTATCCTGGGCCCCTCAAAACCAATGACTCGTGTTTCTCAAAAGTGCCCAGCACTCAAAACTGTTATACTTTCAAAAGAGTTCAACTCCCCAATAGGCAATTAAAAGATGTGGCCAAATTGCCAAAAGTGACCACAGTGGGAGCCATTGGGTACTCAGCAATTAGTAAAATCAAGCAATTTATCTGGATACATAAGGGCTTGTCTATACTGTGAAGAAAAGCACACCAGAGGGGTGTAAACTGTACAGTGGTCTAAAGTGCTGCACTCTAATTGCCCAGCGGAGATCTTGCAGATGCACTCTAAAAGGGATCTAGTGCATATTGCTGCAGTTCCGTTTGAAACAGTACTACATTACTGCACACTAGGAGTCTTCTACTGTGTCAGCAGCAGGGTCTACACAGAGCAGTTAGAGCACAATACTTTAGAGAGCTCTAAATGTACACCACTCTAGCGTGTATTAAAGACAAGACCTTTGTATGGATATTGAAAATCTTGGCCACTGCCTCTTAGAGAATCCTTCATCAGTGTTGCTTACAAATTGCCACTAATGATGTGCTGTGCCTAACGGGCATATTCTAGCCCAATACAATCATCTACACAGCAAATGGAGTTACACCCTAGCTACCTAAGAGACTTGATGAAGACAACACAAAATGTTGCCCACCAAAAATGTTCAAACTTGGACACTCAGCAACTGGACCAATTTGCAGAATGAAAGAAAAGCATGCACACAGCAACCAACAATCACTGTGCGGAAACTATTAAAACCAATCCGACTCCTGAGTCAGCACAGATCTTTTAACATTCCACTGGAAGAGCTGCTGCATTCAGCATCAATCTGGTTGAATCTAAATAGAGTCCAGATGACTTCTCTTAAAGTCATCTCTTGAGTAGCAAATGTTGTTCCTGGTTTTGTGTTTGATCACTGCTGTATTTATAGAATAGAAACTGTAAAGAGGAGGAGTATAAAGGAACCTAAGATAAAAGAGAGGAAAAATCGTGCGCTAATGAAGGCAAAGAGAAAAGCTGGATGTAAAGATGTGAGGAAAATGACTGCTCCAAAGAAAGAACAAAGGATTAAACAATAAGTCAGCTAGCTTAGGACGCAAACCTGTAAACACTTACTCATATGCTTAACTTTACTTCCATATAGGGTGACCACATGTCCCATTTTTAAAGGGACAGTCCCGTTTTTGGAGACCTTTTCTTATATAGGAACCGATTACCCCCCGCTCCCTGTCCCGTTTTTTCACAGCTGCTATCTCGTAACCCTACTTCCATATGTAGTCCAACATCAACTGGATTTGACTTCAATGGGGCTTCTCGTATGAGTAATGTTAAGCATATGAGTAGGATTGGGGACTTGATTCCTTAAACTTTAAAGCATCAGGTTTCGAATACTTAAATTCTTTAGAATTAAAGGTTTCAATCAACTTAGATATTCTACCACAACTAGGGTGACCAAATAGCAAGTGTGAACAATCGGGACTTTTTTTTCAGGGGGATATAATTGCTTATATAAGACAAAGCTCCTAACCACAGCAGATAAATCATTATATAGCGGTAATTTGGATGAGATCTTAGAAAACAAGATCCTCTCTGTTCTGAAAGCACATTTAAAATCCCATGGTATTTGCAATAAGAGTCAGATTGGTAAAGCTATTCTTGGCCAGAATTCTCTCTCTCTCTCTCTCTCTCTCTCTCTTTCTCTCTCTCTCTCTCTCTCACACACACACACACACCATCTCTCACATTTGCCCATGTGCACCCCCCACATTGAATATAATTAAGCATGCTGTGCACCAGGGCCTTATCCAGGAAAGCCTACCTGTACAGAAAAGTATTAAGCACTTGCTTAAACTCAAACACATGCCCAAGTGCTTGCCTGAATAACGATCCAAATGGCTATCTGTGACACCTGAATTTAGTTTGCTAAACTTCTGGGGATCTTCCAAAATAAAAAGAGAGATAGTAATGTAGTTTATTATTATTATTTTATTATTTGTAAAGTGTTCGGAAAATATGAAATGCTGGATTAATATGCATCTGAAGAAATTAGATTTTTTACCCACGAAAGCTTATGCCCAAATAAATCTGTTAGTCTTTAAGGTGCCACCGGACTCCTTGTTGTTTTTGTGGATACAGACTAACATGGTTACCCTCCGATACTTGGATTAATATTATCAGTCTAGCCAAAATCTACATTAAAAGAACATTATTAAGGTTGCAAAGTCAAACTCTCCAAAGTTAGGAAACGCCAGAGTTAAGGTTGCCTGTGCATGGGTATTATGATACAGACTTTATAAACATGATCACAGACTATTTTTTCCATAGTACTCCTGCCTGATTCAGTGTGCAGGATGGACCGGCTCTGGGGAAGGAGCAGGGCTGTGTAGTTAAGGAAGCTGTTGTTTGTTGGACCATTTGTTGCAGCAGGTGGAAGGTGTGCAGGGAATAAGGCAGCGAATCAAAAAAAAAAAAAAAAGAGAGAAAGGACAGGCTCATGGTTAAGGCAGTTGAATGCTGTGCTGGAGAACTGGAGTCTATCTCTGCCTCTGTCACAGAGTTCCTGGATAATGCTGGGCAAGTCTGAAACCAGACAGTTCACAGGTGGTCACTAACTGTGTATTCCATTTTCTGGATGCCTGAGATGAGACCCTGGGGTGTGAGACCTCAGGAGCACTGAGCACAGACAGCTCCAACTGAAGTCAGTGGGAGCTATGCTTTGGAAATATAAAGTGCTACATAATGCAAATACTCCGAATAATCAGGTCCCAATTATCTCAAACTGGGCACCCAAACATAGTGGATACTTTTAACCTTAATCTCTCTGGCCTGGCTCAACAAAGGAGCCAGAGAAAGAATGACTCTGTAGCCTGGTGGTTAGGGTACTCACCTAAGAGGAGGGAGACCTGGAGCCAATCTCCCTGCTCCAATAACTTGTTAATCATTTTTCTACAGTGGAACAACTTCACCAGGAGATGAGAGACCCAAACATCAGAATCTCCCATAGTTCCGTGGTTAAAGTACTCTCCTGAGAAGTGGTTACCCCTCTTCAAAGCTTTTCTCCTCATCAGTCACAGGGGGAATTAAACCTGGGTCTCCCACATTCTGGGCAAGCAGTCTAACCAGTGAGCTAAAAGTTACAGGGAGGGGGCACCCTCTCCACTGGCTGGATTTTGAATGGAACCTGGTCCAGTAGGCAGCCTCTGAGCATATCTACCACATTGAGCCCCATAGGTGAGATAGGCTCTCCTCTGCTTATCTTTCCCCAGTTTGTGGACTTCACTGGAGCTTAGGTGGGAAATAGGCATCCACATACAAGTGAGGCAGCAGTGCATGTGCTCAGCGGCATAAACTTAGGCAACTAAGGAACTTCAACAGTAGAAATTTAGTCCACAAGTGAGGTTAGGCAGCAACTTAGCAGGGGTTTGGTGGATCACGGCAAAGCCTAAAAGTCAGACATAGGTGCCTAAGTACCTTTTGGGATCTGGGCCTCAGTTCCCAATCTGTAAAATAGGGATAATACCACCCCCACACCTCAGGGGTGTTAGGGAGAAACCTTAATTAATGTTTATGAAGCACTCAGATACTACAGTGATGAGTACCATAGACATGCCCATGAGGAAAGTAATAATTCTGTCTTCAGTGAAGGGTTCGAATAATGTATAGTAAATAAGGTCTAGGACCACACATTGAACAACAAGGATATACCAACATATTGACTAGCTGCTCATTCAGTGAGCACTGTCTATCCTGTGCACTGAATGATGCAGGGGTCCTGTGGAAAAATTAGTATGTGATCATGTAATTAAAGACTGTATCATAAAGCATACGCACAAGGGAGGGGGGCAAATTAAGTTTGCACAGGCAGACTTAATTCTGGCATTTTCCTAACTTTCGAGTGTCTGACTTTTCAACCTGAATAGTGTTCTGTTAACATTATCTTTTATACCTAGTTCTATATAATAGCATAGAAAAAAGACAAGAGTTCACGATCAAATGCCCCAGTCTTCTAAAAGCTTATGCATGCACATACAGTTAGTTAGGCACATGTATATGTGTTTGCAGGATTAAGGCTTAATTCTGCACTCCTTAGTCAGGTGAATCGTCCCGTTGAAGTCAGTGTGCTATAGGATATTGAGGGTTTGATGTTCACATAGTGTACTCAGGACTTGAAGTCAATGGGACTCCTTATCTAAGGTTCTGTCTGCACTGCAAATTCAACTGCATTGGCGGCTGCTACAAAGCAGTTTTCTCTCCACAAAGTTAAAACCACTGTTCTATTTTGCAATGCTGATGGGACTCAGTTATCTTGTAAGCATTGTACTAAATCTCGGCATGTGTCCAAATTTTAGCACTATTATTAAAGCACTACTAAGTCCTGTTGGCTTTAGCACAATTCTTAACATTAGGTCCTGTCAGCACTGCAAAGCAGGACTAAGTTTACCGGTTGGGATCCCTGACATCCATAAAATTTTCAGGGCAGACAGTGCAAAATATTACTCTGGTAGTAATTAATCCCAACTCAACATGTGCTGATATAGGTGTACAGCTTCATCCAGGGCTTTGGAGCTATGCTCGGGCTCTGCTCCAGCTCCAGGCAAAAACCTGCAGCTCCACTGCTCCGGAGCTGCTCCACGCTCCAGCTCCGGGCTCTGCTCCAAAGCCCTGGCTTCATCCATACACATTTCTACAGTCACAAACCCTGTCTATCCTACCTAACAAAACAGATTTAAATATGGGTAGAGGTGGGATGGAACAGCCTCATGGCCAAACCATGTAACAATAATGGGGGGCGCTGGGCGGGGAGTTCCTGACCTGTGAGTACAGAGGGAAAAAACAAAATTTAAGCGTGAGAGAAAACTATGCTCTAAACCTGTTTGGTGTCTAGGCCAGTTCATGTTCCTCTCTCACCGGTAGAGTATGGCTTGGCCATATTTGTAGTACAGCTGGGAGGGATCACCCTTCCTGATCCCTTTTCTACAATCAGGGATTTGCTCTTCTCTGGAGCACAGTTAGTCCATCCCTTTCCTCCTCTTCTCACCTGTGCACTGGCAGCTCTGATTGAAGAACTTCAGGGGCCATCGTTCCCGGTCATCCACGTTGCGGAGGGTGTACGGGCCGCTCCATGGCCTGGTGTCCACCTGCACCTCCCTGCATGATCCCCTGCCCTGCTGGGAGCCACACACATTGCCTGGCTCTTGCCCCAAGGCTGGGCAGCAGCGCTTGGCCAGCAGCGCCTCTACTGTCATGCAGACGCGGGGGAACTGCGCCTCAGCCTGCGGAGCGCAGCAGCAGCTCAGGTAGCCCAGGAAAGCAGAGCAGAGCCATCTCACCCACTGCAGCTGGGAGGTCATTGCTGCAGGGACCATGCTCTGTGCCGGGTTTGGCTTCCAGCAATCAATGACAGGAGTGAGGGTGTTTCATGAACAGCCTCTGGACAAGAGGAGGACCGCACTTTTTCCCAGATTCTCAGCAGACTGAGCTAATTTCCCTCACTGCTTATGAAGTTGGCATTTGGCTTTTTGTTTAATCCTTGACTCTAACTGCCATGAATGTCCTTTGCTCTTTGGTGCTTGCCAAGATTTATATAGAGGGTGGGAGAAGCTCTCATTAGGAGGATTAGCACTGCCTAAATCCTCATGTTTAGCACATGACTTCAAGGGTGAAAAGAGGCTGGGGGGGAATCCTTAGGGGCTTTGGAACTCTGTGAAGGAGGCACATTCTTGGATTTACTTCTCTTTGTCTTGTCTGTCTCATGTGCTTTGCCAAACTGCTGACCTCAGATTGTGCCTGGGGTAGTTGGGGATACAGGGCTTTTTTGTTTGTCCATTGTTTTTTAAATCAAAATCCTTTAAACATATTAGAAGTGAAACAACTTTCTGGATTTTTAAATGTTTATTCACTGGCAGGTTGTGGCATCTTCAATGAAGCATCAGTTTGGAGCCTTGGAGGCAAAGAAAAATGAAGCAGACACAGACACTTACCATACAGTTGCAAAATTAACAAAAAAATAACAAAACCACTCATAACAGCTAGAGCAAAGGACTGTATCCTGTTGATAATGACTGTAGAGTATCGAGGGCTTGAATTGTAAATACAGTAGAACACCAGAATTACAAACACCTCAGGAAAGGAGGCTATTCGTAACTCTGAAATGTTCGTAACTCTGAAATGTTTGTAACTCTGAACAAAACGTTGTGGTTGTTCTTTCAAAAGTTTACAACTGAACATTGACTTAATACAGCTTTGAAACTTTACTATGCAGAAATGAAATGCTGCTTTTAACCTCTCAATTTAAATGAAACAATCACAGAAACAGTTTCCTTGCCTTGTCAAATCTTTTTATTTAACTTCTTTATTTTTTTAGTAGTTTTCATTTAATGCAGTCCTGTACTGAACATTATTTTCTTTTTTTTTTCTTCTTCTTCTTTTTCTTTTTTTTTGTCTCTGCTGCCTGAGTGCATACTCCCAAAAATGATGAGAGTGGTTGATCAGTCAGTTTGTAACTCTGGTGTTCGTAACTCTGAGGTTCTACTGTATTTAAGTGGGGAATGGAGAAGGCCTCCCTGTTTCTTCTATCCTCTTCACAGAAATATTGAACTACTTTGCAATTTTAAGAAGGGATATAGTATTGTCTCCTACCAACTCCTTTCCACCCCAGGATTTGCTCTTACACTATAAACTGTCATTGGGTGACCTGATTGCTAAAATCTCAGGAGGGATCAAGATGGAAGAATCACACCTGAACATTTGTTACCCAGATGGGAGGAGACATTCTGAACACGGATGCATCTTATCTTCATGCAAATTCAAACTCACCGAAGTACTTCCAGATGAGTAAGACTTTGCAGGATCAAGACCTACCTTTCTGCCAGCTCTAATTTTCTCTGTATAATTTTGCCCATTTTTAGAACAATGTGTCCTGAAATGCCATCACTTTTAAGATGATTATACAAGCCCTTGATCTATGCCCAATTTTTCCTCTGTTGAACATATATGCAGTACATACCTAGCTATCTGCATATTATATTTACACATTTTTTATAACTTAGCAAAGTTACATGTACATCAACAATAACTTGAGATATTTAGGTATCTGTTAAATATTAGGTACTTGTAGCGGGGTGGTCACCCACTCTGACCCTGAAGGGGTTAAAGCAGCCCTGGACATGGTTGCACCTGGGAAAAGGTAGTCTGATGGAGAAAGCAGCCACAGCTGTAGCTAGCTTAAGCAGGGCTTAGCTGGCCCTTATAAGAGGGCAGTGGGCCTGAAGAAAGGACATTCCCTCTCTAGCTTTTTGAGAGAGAAGGACCAGGCTTCCTGGGAGCTGAGAAGGGTACTTGGATAGCATTTAGCTGTGAATGTTTAAAATATATATACATTTTTTTATCTATCTATCTATCTATATATATATATATGTGTGTGTGTGTGTAATGTATTAAATGTCATTTCTATTTGTTAGAGATTAATTCTGTAGGTATTTCATCTCTCTAATGTTACAGTAGTTTTAAATGTGCAGTTTTAAAAGTTTAAATTAAAATGACTTATCTGTGTCCCACTGCCCTTCTCTTTGCAGTTTCCCTTCCCCACAATTCATTGACTCATTTCCTCCCCTCTCTGACCTTGCTTCCATGAAGACTATCCATTCCTCCATCCTCATGCACTGCACAACAGGCACCTACATTTTCTTTTTTTTTTTTTCTTTTCTTTTTTTTCCCCCCTCAATCTGTTTCCCTCTCTTTTTAGTTTCCCTGCCTTCTTCGGTCTTTTCCTCACCTTCCTTCATTGCTTTCCATTCCACTCTTCTTCCCCACTTGAGTTCTGCCAGTACTACATCAGTTTCAAACTGAAAGGCATGGTCTCTCACAGGACCTTGAACAATAAAACAAATACTTGTGATGACATTTTTAGCAGGAAAAAAACAAAAAGAACAGTGCTGATATTTTGCTAGGGCTGGATGAAGGGGGCCTTTCATCCTCACAGTCAGGAAAACACCAGTATAAAAAATAGTGTAAATTAAACACACCGGATTAAATACCATTTTTAGCAAGGTTGGGGAGGATACAGAATTCTTGGCAGAGGCAGGCAAAGTATCAGTGATCAGGATTCACAGGGGGAACCATAGAATTCCTGCATCTGAAATCCTCCTGAAGGTATGTTGAGAAACAAGAAGCCAGCAGGCTCAAGAGGAGTTTCCCAAAGACAATATTGTTTAATATATTCCCTCTACCATACTCAAGGACAGATAAATACTAAGCTGGAAAAGTGATTCATATGGGATGTATTTAGGTTTTTGGACAAGTGGAATATACAGACAGGATATTCCATGCATACATTTAAGTGAAAATCAATATATAAATAGAAGACAAGACCAGGTGATGGGGCAGAATTGAAAGCAATAATCACGGATGAAAATAAAAGAAGAAAGATTCTCCCACGTGGAAAAGAAGAGGGGAGTGCAGGGAGAATAGAGGTTAAAGTTCAAGGAAAACAGACTATCAGGGAGAACAGAGACAACTGTGTGCACTAGAGACAAAAAAATAAAGGCTTTGAAAACACCAAGAGAAAACAGGGCAAGAGGGGTTAATATTATGGGAAATAAACTCGCTCACTACAATCAGGTCAGAGGTGTCTCAAGTTGGACACTCAGAAATGATGGATGCTTTTGGAAATTTGGGCCACTGTTTAAAATTAAAATTGAGTCTACTTCTCCATTCTGTTACAACTGTTTTCAACCCCAGGTATCCAGTGGCTTGAGTGTCATTACATCAGGGTAAAGCTGGTCGGAGAGAATGAAGAATCTGGCCCTGTGTAGTAATACTTTAAGGCTGGCCACAGGCTTATCCATTAATAACAAACTCAAATTTATGCTAATTGAGTGCATTTTTCATATATTTAAAAATCTTATACTGTATCCCTTCCATATACACCACTACCTCGATATAACGTGACCTGATATAACATGAATTCAGATATAACGTAGTAAAGCAGTGCTCTGGGGGGGGGGGGGGCTGCGCACTCCGGTGAATCAAAGCAAGTTCAATCTAACGTGGTTTCACCTATAACGCGGTAAGATTTTTTGGCTCCCGAGGACAGCGTTATATCGAGGTAGAGGTGTACATAACAAGAAATTAGCATTACGCAGAATGAATCAAATGAAAAAGAACCAGTGCAAACTTTCATCCAAAATTCACATAGAACCCAAACTTTTACTGAGGTTCAAAACCACTGGTAAACTATATTTTCATGCACTTCTGAGCTTCCTGGTTTCATCTAGGTCAGAAAGTGGAAAGACCCTGAGCATAGCTTTTTCCATATTTCCAACCCCTCTGAAAGCAAGAACTACTTGAAAAAGCCTGTTCTTGAGAGATGTTCAGAACAAAATGAGTCATATATTGTGTATTCAGACAAGCGTGAAGTCAGTGGGGTTGAACAGAATGTAACGTTGTTCGGGGGTTTAGCCATTTTGTTTTGTCACTGTCTTTTACCCTCCATTTTGGTGCACTGTCTTTATATTTGGTTTGGCGCCCTTTTTGTGGTGTCTAATTTTTGTTTGATTAACGTTTACGTAATCCTGCCCAGCAACTGAGCAAAGGCAGGAAACGCGAACAAAAGAGTGGGAAAGGGTCACATGATCCTAAGTAATCTGCCTGGTAACAGGACATGATATAAGGCAAGAGTTCTCAAACTGGGGGTCGGGACCCCTCAGGGGGTTGGGAGCTTATTACATGAGGGGTTGCGAGCTGTCAGCCTCCACCCCAAACCCTGCTTTGCCTCCATCATTTATAATGGTGTTAAATATATAAACAAGTATTTTTAATATATAAGGGGGAGGGTCGCACTCAGAGGCTTGCTATGTGAAAGGGGTCACCAGTACAATAGTTTGAGAACCACTGATATAAGGGACTGACACAGCCTGACAAGTTGCTGTCCTCCCAGGAGGCAGCCTGTGTTCCTGCGTTCAGGTCAAGTGGTTCTTCGAAAGAACATCAACCACCTACCTGCAATCCATATGGTGATGGTTACCTGCTCCAGACATCTGCGGTTCCTGATCCCTGGTGTCATGGTCCTCGGAATTCCCTGGTCCTGGTTCCCTTTGCCTGCGAGAGAGAGAAAGAAGTGAGCTGAGTCCATCCAGCTTATGGTCATCTAACTGTAATGTTAAGACTATTTGTTTGTTAGCTCATTTATTCTAGTTGGGTCTGGGCTTCCTGCTCAGTGTGTTTGGTAAAACTACCAAGCTGTTTTATATCTGTTTACCTTCCCTGTTAATACCCTTTCTTGGTTTATCCTTTAAAGGTGCTTAAGTTTTCCTTTACTGTGACTAATAGGTGATAGACCCTAATTCAGGGAAATCTAGCTTGATTTGGAAATAGGGGTCTTTAAACATCTCCCTTTAGTTTCTTCTGGTACCAGTTGTGGCGACCACGGCAGGACTCTGGGTGGTTGCAGTATTCTCTCCTGCTTTGATTTTATTATTATCTGCTCAGTTTAAGGTTTGTTGAAAGGTCCACTGACCTGGTGGGTGGGAAGCACTGATAGTGTTTGTTGTCAGATGCTAGTGGTGTGGTGCTCTGCTCTATCCAATGTTGATAACAGTCGGCTGTGTGCGTGTGTTCCCTCCAGCTCTGCAGATCGCCAACACAGTAGACTCGAGAGAACCCCCAATGACCACAGACTCCAATAAGATATGAAGGCACCCGGCCAGGTTTATTGCCAAATGAAACACAGTCTCTAGCTTCCCGGATCAGATGTCTACAGTTCTGCTAGTACATATGTGCTTCCTGACAATGGACACAGCTCAGTCAATGGCGGGACACTCCACTTCCCCCTAGGCTGGACAAAGACAACTCCTCAGGTGTGCATTCTTATACACAGGTAGAAACAAATTACACATCACTCTTGACATATTGAGATGCAACCACTCTATGTAGCAAGGTACAACCCCTCTGCGCATTGGGGTGCTGCCTTTCTCCTGATACATGTTGGTTTGAACAAACAAGTCTATCCATCATATTATCCTTTTGACCCTGACTTTTAGGATGGGTCAGCCTGTTCCTCATTGTCTCTGTGGAATGTGTTCGTACCAGACTGTTCTGGTGCCATCCTGGTCCATGTTTATCATATTAGTGCTTGATACCCTTTAGATATGTGTATACGTCCGATTAGCAGCCTTCTTCTTGCCAATTTTTGTGAGCAGGGCCTGTCTCTGGCTCACAGCTTAACTTTGCTTTATGTTAGCAAAATCTTGACCATTACTTTAGTTCAGGCCTCAGGCCTCTGATACCAAGGGTTTATGTTTCAGGGCCTCATCTTACTACAGTGTTCAGTTGATTTCTCTACTGGGACTGAAGCTAGATCAGTGGCAGACACCAAAGAGGTGTGCTACTTGAGCAGTGGAGAAGTGGCTCTGTGTTCTGGCTCCGGCCGAAAGGCACGGTGAGTTTGGTTATCGCTCCGGCCAAAAGGCCCAGTGGGCGCAGAAAACACTGGCTTAGCAGAACCAGTGAGCATCGGCAAGCTCTGGGTCTGCAGGCCCAGTAAGTGTTGTCAACTCTGGTCTCAAGCAAAGCCCGGTGGGCACAGTAGGCCAACACTAACACTGAGCACTGCTTTATTAGCACTCCAGCTGTGACTGCCTGGTGAGTGCGAGCAGGCTCCAGCTTTAAAGGCATTGGGGTGCTGCTTGAGATTCAGGGAACTCTAAGTAGCTCTGTGGCAGGCCGGCACAACCTGTGGAGTACTGTCAGTCCCGACTTTTAAAAAAAGGTCTGGTGGGCACTGCTGCAAGTGCTGCAAAGCAGTTATGTGTCTGTGTGGACCAGGCACCTACAACTTAAGGAAAAGATGGCTGTTAGGACATTTGGAATCAATGGATAGGACGAGTAGATCAATAAAAATTCACTAGAACACAGCATGAATTTATTTGGTAAAGGCAAAAATCCATGGGCCTGTGATGGAGTATACCAGGCCCTCTGAGGTCTCCTACTGGAGGCATCATGGCCCTGCCACACCCCACCCCCAAAAAGGGCAGTGGAGAGGGTCCTCCAAGCTGCCTATCAGACACAGCCAATCAGGGCCCACCAGCCTAGTATAAGAAGAGCTGCAGGGCCAGAGGGAGTTCAGTTCCTTGCTGGAGCTGTAGGAGGGTGGTTGGTGTGTGGCTGGCTGATGGAGCTGCAGAACCCTGGACAGGGCAGTGATGCCAGAAGCCAGGGAGAGTGAGAAGGAGCCCTGAGCTGGTTGCTGAGACTCCATTAGGACAAGGCCTTCAGGTAAGGGTGAAGTTGGCGTGGGGAAGTGGCCCAGAGAATTAGAGAAGCTGTGTGACATAGTTAAAGTGACACAGCAGGTGGCTGCAATCTACAGGGTCCCTGGGCTGGGACCAGGAGTAATGGGTGGGCCTGGGTCACTCCCAGCCCCCCATTAGCCATTGGGGGGAAGTGGCCTGGACGTTGAGGCACCCCAAAGGGGGAACTGAACTATAGTGGCCCAGCTGAGAGCTGAAGCCAGGAAGCCCAAGAAGGCAAAGACATTGTCTCCAGGGAGGGAGCCCTGGGGCACTGCTATATCCTGGAGCAGGAATAAACTGAGAAAGAGACTACAGGCACACGCATTCAGCCAAGGGGGTGCTCACAAGATGTGAGTGCACGCCATTACAGGGCCGATTTGTTTTTGGGACAAAATGCTTTGGAAAAACTGTGCAGTAGCTGGAAAAACTTTGTGACAGCTAAGCCTACCCCAAATAAAAGATGAGAAAGCAAGCTCTCATCTATGGCCTAGTAATGGTTTCTAGGGAACTCAATGAAAATATAAAATCAAAACCGTTTCCCAAGTAAAAGCGTGGGTGGGTAGCAGAGAGGCTGAAATTGAGAAATTATCAGCCCAGGTATTAAACCAGTCCATACAGATAAATCAATTAGAGCAGCAAATTAAAGAATTCAATATGGATTTAACAAAGAGAGATAAAGACAACTTTATTTTAGTAAAGAAAATGGAAGATTCCCAGACTGCTGTTAGGGAACTGGTCAAAATACAAATGAAGATTCTGGGAATCACTCTTCTGTTAATTATAAAATCAATGTTTTAAAAGAAAAGTTAAGAAATCCAAGGAATGGTTAGTGCCCTGAACATGGACCCCTTAAGGATGTATGAGTCTAAAGGTTCTGATTCTGAAGGAGAAGAATTAGATGATGGTTTGAATCTATGGGAAGAAACAATGCTACAGACTCAACATTCTGCTCCTCAAGAGTTAGTGGGATCTGATCTAAGGGAGGAGGGGATACAGCAACACATCCCAGTGGCACCAATCATCACAACCGTGGTGAACTATGGCCCTAATAGGCCAACAGAGACACCGTATGAGACCAGGCCATATGGACCTGACCAGGCCAGGGCAATAAGGAAAAATCTGGTACCCCTCAATAAAGAGACTGCCTTGGATTGGCTAGCCAAGATCAGCAGCATGGCTGCGATTAGTAAGGGAGACACTGGCTCTCCTAAGAGTGTATGAATGGGAAGACTTTGGGGGTCTGCTGGGTGAAGTACAAGTAGCCAATATGGGAGAGATGGCAGCGATATATGGTGCAGTATTTAAGATTTACTTCCCACATGAAAATATTTGGGGAAAATTCTATTCCAAAAGACAGAGGTCAGGAGAAAGGCCTGACAGGTTCTTAGCTAGAAAGAGCCTATTATACTGTCTGTCTGGTATGTTCCCGAGTCCCCGACCATCCATGGGATGGCAACTTGCAAGACGCAGGAATGTAAAGAAGCTTTTGTGCAAGGACTATCCCCCACTTTGAAAATCACCTTGGAGCCAGTCAACCCTAAAACTGTCACACTTCGAGAGCTGGAGGACAGGATCCGAGATGCATTCGAGCTGCAGCGTGAGGCTTTCCCAAGCCACTGGAACAAGAAGAAAATTGCTGCTGCGAAGTATGCAAACAGTGTAAAGCCAGAGAGCTGAAGGGAAAAGGAAGCTGCTTTGAAAGCAAAAAATCAAGCAGCAGCAGCTGAAAGGAGCCTTCCCCGCCAGCCAGGAATCGGGAGTACAACGGTAATGCAGCTGAAATGAGGGGATTTCGATCAGTATTATGGAAAAGACTGCTCAAATACAAGAAAAGGGATCAGATCGATCATCTTCCTACAGAGGAACTGTTTAGAATGCTGGCTAGGTACGAAGATGGACATGGCAGTTCTTCAGCGGCAGCTTCATCAAGGCAGCCAGAGCTGCAAGAGCAACAAGAAAGCCTGCTCTGAGGACGCCAGGCTCTCCCACCTCCCTCCTTTGTGGCACTCATTGAGAATGATGTACAGGGGAGGCCAGCAACTGAAACCATCCTAAGGGGAGAGTTTGGAGAAATTAAACAAGTGACAGGTGCCACTATGTCATTAATATGTACTAAAGCAGCTCCAGAGATTAAAAGACTTCCTGTCCAAGAGGTTAGGATACTGGAGGGGCAGAATGGAAAGGAGAGTGCAGTCCCCTTTCTGAAGCCTATCTCATGCATAATAGGCACACAGATTACAGAAGCCACATTCAGGATGCAAGCATTAGACAGACATGGCATCATCGGAATGGACATATTAAAGAAATTGGATTTAGTGGTCAACTTACCTAACCGAATGCTGATCAAATCTGAAGGTAAAGAAGGTGGCTTCGCTGTACCTGCATTGCTTAGAGTTGCAGCCCTGAAGGCCCTGGAGAGAATGGAAACACCTAGATGGGAGGAAGCAGTTGTACAGATAACCAGCAGCCAGTACCCAAGAGCTTTTGCCAATAACACACTCCAATGTGGGAAAATTAAAGTGGAGCTGATGGTTGAGAGTCCCAAAACACAGAAACAGAATCAGTACTCTCGGAAGCCAAGGAGGGGATCCGGGATACCATCAACTTCCTCCTGGAACAAGAAGTGCTGGTTGAAACAGCAAACACCTGTAACTCGCCTATCAGGCCTGTATTGAAGGCAGGTAAGACCACCTGGAGACTAACAGCTGACTACCAAGAAGTGAACCATGTTACATCAAGGTTAACTCCAGTAGGGGCAAAGTTCCAGGAGATCATGGTGGCCATTGCTGCAGATGCACAATGGTTTACCATTCTTGAGCTGTTAAATGCCTTCTCTTCAATTCCTCTATACTCTAGTGCCTGGTACAAATTCACGTTCACCTACGACAACCGTCAGCTCATGTTCAGTTGGGTACCCCAAGGGTACCACAACATGCCATTGTTGTGCCACAAGTGCATGTCTAGAATGTGGGAGCGCTTCAACAACAGCAAAATGATCATAATTTACATGGATGATATTTTAATAGCCACAGTAACCAGAGAGAACCTGAAAGTCCTGAATGATGTATTAAAGAAGGTGCAGGAGACTGGGTTCATCATTAGCCCTACCAAGGCTCAGATGCTCCAACAAAAAATGACATATTTAGGGATGGAGCTAGGCATCCATGGACATCGGTCTGATGCCAACTGATATGTAAGCTGCCTGCACCTCAGGATATTTCAGCACTTAGATCATTATTGTGTTTGATATATGGTGTTTGTTTCGTCTATGAGGTGGCCAGATTCTGCTGTAATTAGCATCCTTTAGGTTACTTGAATTCTGAAGGGCAAATTCTCCCTTCAGCTACACCCATGAAAGTGAAGTCACTGGGGTTGCAAGCAGATTTAGACTCAGTACATTTAGAGAGAGACAGTATGAACACCCACACAAAGCGTGAAAATAGCTCCTGAATGACTTCAGAAGTTCATTTTCTGAGTGTTTCCTGAGGCTCCCCCTTTCTGCCTATCTGCATCCACTTGTTGCTTGTCTTATAGTTGATTGTAAGCTTCTGGGGCAGGGATCATCTTCATGTTCTATGTTTGTACAGTGCTTAGCACAATGAGGCCTTGGTCCATGACTAAGTTATGTTAGGCTCTACTGCAATATAAATAATAAAACATTTTATAGCAGTAAGGAAGTCTCAGCCTTCACGTCCTGAGTTTATTTATTAACACCCATCCATGACAGCAACTTAAATTGTCCTCAAGAGCTTGTGATGCTGTCAGGATGCATACAGCAACATTTCAAATATACTATATGGATCACATCCTAGAAATATACAAGACTTTAATTCAGGAAATTGTTTTTCTTTAAGCAGTTAAAAAAAGGAAAAGACCATTTTTTCCCCTCACAGTTTAACATCCCAGAACAAGCTCTTGACCAAAAAACCCCAAACCCTTCTCTAATCTGTAGGTCTTAATTAACTACTTCCAGTTCACAATATATCAAGAATTAAAATGCTGATGTCTGGCTGTCTTGAGAACTGGCACATAATTTACTCTCTTTTTTTCTGATCAAAGAAGGAAAGTGAGAAAGGGTAATGACAAAATTAATCCATTCCCATGGCAATGACTATAATGAAGTCGAGAAACTATATGAGGCTAAGAAGAACAGTCCTAAGAGTTTCATGAAAGCAAGGATTTGTTTTGTATAGGTTTTTTGTTTTCACGACGGGCTACGTCATGACAATAAATTAAGCCTTATTTGGTTAAACGTCAAATAACTTACTAGGGCAAATCAGCCTGCTTTCCTCCCATCATGCATTATTGTAATACAATAGTACATAAGAGCAGAGTGGTTTGTTTATACTGTATTCATAGTGTCATGCCCTAAAGGTGGTTTGAAGATGAGATCAAGTTTTATTTTCTCTGGTTTTGGCACTAAATAGATTATATTTTAATTTAATGAGACAACTCATAATTGTGCAAAATAAATCACAGAAAATTATGATGAGCAAGCCTTACAAGGTCCAGTTAGGACAGGGGTGGGCAAACTACGTCCCATGGGCCGGATCCAGACCCTCAGGGCTTTGGATCCGGCCCTCAGGATTGCCCCCTGTGGTGCCGTGGGCCCTGTGCCGCTCTCAGAAGCGGCCGGCACCACATCCCTGTGGCCCCCGGGCAGGAGGGCAGAGGGCTCTGGGCATTGCCCTTGCCTCCAGGCACTGCCCCCCACAGCTCCAATTGGCCAGGAATGGGGAACTGCGGCCAATGGGAGCTTCGGGGGAGGTACCTGGAGGCGCAGCAAGGGCAGAGCATGCGGAGCCCTGCTCCCCCAGGAGCCACAGCGCTTCCTGGAGCGGCGTGGGGCCGGGGACAGGGCAGGCATGCAGGGAGCCTGCCCTGGCCCTGGTGCACACTACTGCCATCCCAGAGCCGCTTTAGGTAAGCGGCGCCAGGCTGGAGCCCAAACGCCTCCTGCACCCCACCCCCCAACTCCCTTCCCTAAGCCCCCTGCCTGCACCTCACACCCCTCCTGCACCCCAACTCCCTGCCCTGAGCCCCTTTGTATACCCCGCACCCCTCCTGCACCCCAACCCCCGTCCCTGAGCCCCCTCATGCACCCCTCCTCTGACCCAATCCCTTGCCCTGAGCCCCTTCCTGCACCCCCTCCCACACCCCGTACTCCCTCCCACACCCCAACCCTCTACCCCGGCCTTGCATACAATTTCCTCACCCAGCTGTGGCCCTTGGCACAAAAAGTTTGCCACCCCTGAGTTAGGAGAACACAGTAGAGGGCCACTGAGTGGAAATTACTGTTCCTCTCAGCCAACACACCCTTTATTGTAAAGTGTTCTGATTTTTCATTTTTAAGTTTAGGAGGGAATGGCAGGGGAGGAGAGAAGAAAAGAGAACATGGCTGGTAGTGTTGAGGGAGGGAGGAGGGTTTTTTCCCCATGCCACACTGATAAAGACATTCCAAACACATTCCTTCTCCATGCAATAATTTTCCTTTTTAAAATGTGATCACAATAAGCATCTAAACTTTGAGGGGGAAGGAGAGAAGAGCCAGTGGTTGATCCTAACTCAGGGGTGGGCAAACCTTTTGCCTGAGGGCCACATCTGGGTGGGGAAATTGCATGCAGGGCCATGAATGTAGGGCTGAGGCAGGGGGTTGGGGTGCGGGGTGTGGGATGGGGTGCAGGGTGCAGGAAGGGGTCTCAGGGCAAGGGATTGGGGCAGAGGAGGGGTGCAGGGTATACAAGGGGGCTCAGGGAAGGGGGTTTGGGTGCATGAGGGGTGTGGGATGGGGCTCAGGGCAGGGAATTGGGGTTCAGGAGGGTTGTGGGGTATGGCAGGGGGTTGAGGTGCAGGAGGGGTGTGGGGTGTGGCAGAGGGTTGGGGTGCAGGCAGGGTGCGGCAGAGGGCTTAGGGGAGGGGCTTGGGAAAGGGGCACAGGAGGGGTTCAGGGTGTGGGCTCCGGCCTGGCGCCGCTTACCTGGAGCGACTCCGGGGTGGCAGCGGCATGCAGCGGGGTCAGGGCAGGCTCCCTGCCTGCCTGGCCTGGCCCTGCACCACTCCCGGAAATGTCTGGCACCACATCCCGGCGGCCCCTGGGGAGGAGGGGAAGAGGGCTCCGTGCGCTGCCTTGCCTGTGGATACCTCCCCCAAAGCTCCCATTGGCCAGGAATGGGGAACTGCGGCCAATGGGAGCTGCGAGGGGGAGGGGCAGTGCCTGCAGGTGAGGGCAGTGCACAGAACCCTCTTCCCTCCCCCTTTCCCCCCAGGGGCCGCAGGGACATGGTGCCAGCCACTTCCGAGAGTGGCGCAGGGCCCACAGCGCCACGGGGGTGGCAATCCTGCAAGCCGGATCCAAAGCCCTGATGGGCCGGATCCGGCCCACAGGCCATAGTTTGCCCACTCCTGCTCTAATTAGTAGGGATTAGGATGATATTTTTATGGTGCTCAGATTACTCCATATCTGCTTACTGCGGATTTTCTTGCACCTTCCTCTTATGCAGCTGGTATGAGTCATTTGGAGACAGAAAACTGGACTAAATGGACCATGGCTCTGACCCAGTATGGCTGTTCCTATGGCCTGGTCCACACTAACCCCCCACTTCGGACTAAGGTACGCAAATTCAGCTATGTTAATAACGTAGCTGAATTCAAAGTACCTTAGTCCGAACTTACCGCGGGTCCAGACGCGGCAGGGAGGCTCCCCCGTCAATGCCGTGTACTCCTCTCGCCGAGCTGGAGTACCGGCGTCGACGGCGAGCACTTCCGGGATCGATTTATCGCGTCTAGACCAGACGCGATAAATCGATCCCAGAACATCGATTGCCTGCCGCCGGACCCGGAGGTAAGTGTAGACGTACCCTATGTTTCTACTCGCATCCTGCAACGAGTTTAATAACTTGTAGCTGAACTAGAACATGTCTTTCAGGAAGACATCCAATCTTCATTGAAAGATTCCAAGTGATGAGGAATATCTCAAATTGCTTGGTAAACTGTTAAATTACTATAATATTTTTAAAAATGTGCATTTTATTTCCAGTTTGAATTTTTCCAGTTTCAGTTTTTGGTCATTAAATCTTGTTCTGTATTTGCCTGCTAGATTAAAGAGCCATTTAGTATCTTCTCCCTGTGCTTGTAGACCATGATCAAGTTGCCTCTTATGCCCTTTTTGACCAAAGTTTTGTCAAGGTTTGAGGCCCAATGAACATTCCCGTTGGCAGTAGAAATTGGTGTCAGTCAGGTATTTCTTTGATGTAGTTTTGTTTGTTTACAAAGAATGCACAGTCCTATATCTCTGAATGCAGAAGTACTCAAATAGCAGGAAACAGCTTCTTTAATTCACAGCATCAAGAACACCCTTTCAGGCCTGCACCCCAATCCATAAATCTCTCTAGGTTTCTTCCAGGGTCAGTCACTGTGCTTTCATTTGCTCCTTTTGGTTGTATCTCACCTAGTCTTTCTTGTCTGTTCTCAATTTCTTTGTGTTCTGTCTCCCACGCCACCCAAAATACTAACCTCCGGGGCATATTCACACTCCTTTTATCTTTGATGGGGCTTATGCTTAAAGGTATGTTCATTGACCCCTGGCTAAGGTACACATGAGTTACACCCTTTCCAGGTATTAAAGTCCAAAAATAAGGATTACTATGAACTCAAAACTAGGGTCATCTAAGGAGTCTTCAGTGGGACCCCACGTACCTACTTAGGGCTTGTCTTCATGTAGCCATTACTTTTAGTCAGTCCTCCTAGGCCCAGGAGGCTCATCCAGGCAGCAAACTGTCTCACGCCATTGGCTGACAACAGGCTTCCCTCACCAAGGAAGAACCAGAGCTCTGATCTGCTGCCTGATCAGCCCCAAACTGAACTGGGCCTCTTCCTTTTAACTCCTGTCTCCACACCTGACATCTGCTACAGGCGTGGCAGGGCAGGGCCAATTGAGTCCAAAGGCTCTCATTAACCCCCTCCCCTGCCAGTATGAGCCCTGTATGTCCCATCACAGCATTATTTATTGTTAACATAACCCTATTGGTGTGTATGATTGATGCTGGCAGACCAGGTGCCAGCTCTTGGCAAGGCGTTAGGCCTCAGCTGACCACTGACAAATTCATTGCTGGAAATGAATCTGTTTCACCTTTGTGTTAGTATGGTTAAGATGGGTACTGGACTTAAAACAATGTGTGTAGTGTTTAGACTTTATGAAATGCTTGTAAATTGCTGCATTTATTAATTTCACTTAGAATTTCCTCATCAGCTGCTATAAGGTAATTAAGTTTTTTTTGCTTTGTAACTGGAAAAAATGTTTGCTCTGAAACTGTGAACCCTGTCAGAAGGGATCTACCCATCAAGAAGGCCTACCAAAACTAATTGGGCCATTGTGGGACATCACAATACAATTTTTTTAATTGCCCCCTTGAAGCCATGAAGAGCCTAGCACAAAAGGGCTCGTCCCATCAGCTTGCATTCTGAAAGAAGGAAATAAAAAAATAGCCAACAAGAACATTTTTCATGTCTTTTGCTGTTTGGGCTCTCACAAGTCGGAGCTACAAAACAGAAGACAAGATCCCCAGGGTCTGCCTGGGTTAACCCGAAAAGACATTCAGAACTGACAGATTACTACAGTTATGTCACCTTTTAAAATCATAGGCTGTAACTCATTTGTGTATATATATGCTTGCCTGCTTTAACCTTGTAATAACTCTCTCATTTCTTTTCTTAGTTAATAAATCCTTACATAGTTTACTATAGAATTGACTACAAGCATTGTCTTTGGTGTGATATCTAAGGTACAAGTTGACTTGGGGTAAGTGACTGGTCCTTTGGGGCTGGGAGTATCCTGAATATCTAGTGATCTTTAGTGTATAGCAACCATCTAACACTGGGTGGCAAGATAGACTGGAATGCCCCAGGGGACTGTCTGTAACTCCATAATAAGACTGTTATAGTGCTTTAGAAGTTCACCCCTGTTACTCGGTTGGTGAAATCTAATTATAGTTTTGCAGTGTCATAAATATATAGAGAAGGGTAGCATAAAATCCCTCCTTGGCAGCCATACTAAATGTACTAAATTGCCTTACCTGTAAGGTGTTAAGTAGTTCAAATAACCTAGTTGGCATCTGACCAGAAGGACCAATGAGGAAAAGATACTTTCAGATCTTGGGGAGGAGGGGGGAAGATTTTATTTATGCTCTCTCTTTGTTCCCTCTCCAGCAGAGAGAGAAACAAAGCACGTACAACATCTCCTGAAAATATACTTGGAATAATCCATCTAAAACCACAGAAATTGTAAGTAGGGCAAGGAAATGCGTTAGGTTATCTTTTGTTTTGGCTTGTGAATTTTTCTATGCTACAGAGGTAGTTTTATTCCTGTTTTTTGTACTGTGAAGCTGAGCCCAGGGGTGAATCCTCTGCGTTTTTAAATCTTTTTATTACCCTGTAAAGTTACCTTCCATTCTGTTTTTGCAGGTGTGATTCTTTTACTTTTTCTTTATAAATAAAGTCTTCTTTTAAGAACCTTATTGATTTCAGTGTCCTGAAGACAAAGGGTCTGGTCTGTGCTTACATTGTTAAGGAAATTGGTTGGTATATTATTCTCAAGATTTGCCAGGAAAGGGTGTGAAGGGACTTGGGGGGATTCCAAGTGACCCTTCCATGAATTTTTGTGTAAATCACTTGGTGGTGGCAACAATACCGTCCAAGGACAAGGAAAGGAATTTGTGCCTTGGGGAAGTTTTAACCTAAGATGGCAGAATATAATCTTAGAGGGTCTTTCATGCGGATCCCCACATGTGTACCCCAGAGTTCAGAGTGGGAGGGGGGAACCTTGACATGGGGTCTCTGCCCTGCTTCTTGACAGTCTGTCCTTAGGTCAGCCCTCACAGTCATGAGCCACTCCATGACATGGTTCTACAGATGTGGTGCAAAAAGCTTGGAGTCCAGCTAACTCAAGGGTTGCCTCTATGGCCCACCAGACAACATGTGTACTGGAATTCTTAAGCTAAGAAGGGTGAAGTTCAAAGGCAGGGCATACTCGACAGCAGGCCCTCACATAAGGAAAGAATTATAAGAGGTGTTTTTTCTGGGTGTGGGTCGGTCAAAGCTTTTTAATAACTGCTGGCTATATTGTTTAGTCTTCTAGGAAGAGTTCCTCATTGCTGTCCTTTTAAGGTCTATATGCTGACAGGAGGGTATATCTGGGAAATGCCATTGTTTTAATTTAAATGACTTATTGTGCACCCAGACAGCATAGAGATAAGCAACATATAAATGCCTGAATTCAGTATTGCTAAATAAAAGTCTTCATATAAATACTTGACCCCCACTGGAGTTTCACTTGAGTGAGGGATCAGATCAGTGAAGGATCAGATCATAAGGCTCAGCCTTTAGAGGGGTTGGGTCCCTGTTCCTCCCTCCTCACAGCAGGCACTCAGCACAGCGGGAAGCAGCAGGCCCTGCACACAGCCAGAAGCAGCACTGGTCACTTTTTGAAAATTTGGAAACAGAAATTTGAGCAAATGATCGGTATGGCTGACCAAAAGACAGTACTGTCTTGCCCGAGAAGGTGGCAGGAATCCAAGATAAAGTGCTAAAATGGTTTGAGTCCTTCCTGCAGGGATGCACCCAACAAGTAGTGATAGGACAGTTTCTGCACCTTCACCACTAGACTCCTCATTGGTGGACTCCCACAAAGATCAGTCCTCTCCAGAACTTAAATTCTCAGACTATTTTCCAGCACCCTCCACACCAGGGCCGGCTTTAGGCCGATTCAGCCGATTCGGCTGAATTGGGCCCCGCGCCAAGAGGGCCCCGCGCTGCAGCTGTCCACCCCGCCCCCAGCTCACTTCCCCCTCCTCCCCTCCCCTGAACGCTCCGCCCCCTCCCCTGCTTCCCGCGAATCAGAGATTTGCGGGAAGTCTGAGACGAAGCAGGGGCGGGCCAGCAGCACGAGGTAAGCTGAGGTGGGGGTGGTGGGAGCGGGAGAAGGGCTCTGGGGAGGCGCGGCCTGTTCCCGCAGGCTCCAGCGGCTCTGGCCCGGCTTGGCTCCAGCCTGGCCCCCGCGGCCCGGCCCCAGCCCGGCCCGGTCCCTGCGGCTCGGGGCCCCCCCCCCCCCCCGCCCCCCCCCCCGCGGCCGGGCCCGGGGCCCCCCCGTCCCCCCTCCCGCGGCGCGGCTCGGGTCCTGGGGGCGGGGCTTGCAGCAAGCCCCGCCCCCAGGAATCGGGCCCCGCTCTTGCTAAAGCCAGCCCTGCTCCACACACACACCCCATTCAGGGCTTCAGCTGCGGGGTGGGGGGTCTCAGGACTGGACTTGTGTTCTCCAAATACGTGGACTCAAGATATAAAACAGAACACATGGGCCCCATGCTTGGCCTTTTCTCCTCTTCCCCCCACACACACTGCAAGCAACAAGAATGCTCAGAAGACTGAAGACTACAACAGAGGAGACTCGCCTAAGTTTCAAGGGTGAAAGCTGTGTATTATGAACTGCAGTATCCACTGGGGTGAGAAAAACTGCTTAATCTAGATGTTGCCCTGTCTAATAGGGTTGAATGTTTAGACTGTGTGCCTATGTTTTATTTTCTTTTGATAACTAACACAGGCAAAAAGTCAATCACTTAAAATCTATATTTTTGTAAACAATGAACTTATTTTAATGTTTATCTTTACCACTGAGTATAACTTAAGTGACTGGTAAATCTGCTTAGGTTACAAAGGCTGGTATATATCCACTTTCCATTGACGAAGTGGTGAACCAATTAATAAACTTGCATTGCTCAAGAAAGGGTCTTAAACAATGCAAAATGGTATATTCATAGGGTACAAGGCTGGGAGCTGGGGGGATTTGGCTGGTGTCTTTCTCTGTGTGATTCGTGAGTGGTTCTGGGAGCAAACATGCAATCTAGCTGGGTGTGGGGCTCCACATGCAGTTGAACTGAGTGGAAACGGCATCTGGAGGCATTTGTTGCTTCCCACCAGTAAGGCAGTGTGAGAGACAACCCAGGATAGTGAGAAAAGAGGCACAACAGTTCCACAGTCCCAGGTTGCACCCAGGGGATCCCGTCACAACAGATATATAGTGATATTGCTTAATGCTCTACTGAAAGGTGCTCAGACCGTATGGTGATGACTGTGGTATAAGATACTATATAGAATAGAGTATTTCCACAAATGCCTTTCTGGTATAAAATACTCAAGTACACTTGGCATAGGGTTATTAAATGCAAAATTATATGCGGGTCAGCTTTCCTATAAACTACGTCCTTTAAAGTAGTATTGCTAGCAGGCAAAGTCGTACTACTGCCAACAAAATTATTCTTTTCACGGTCACACTTATAAATGTTGTCATTGTTTCACATATATTTCTGAAACAGATTTCTGTATAAACATGACTGTTAGTGTACTAGGTTCATTAGCTAAAGTTATGGCTTCCTCAGCAGACTGTCATATGATAGAGAAGAACCCAAATAAATCTTATTAATTCCCCCTGAAACTGTTGGGACCTTCCGTTTATTTCATTGTGAGGTGATAACTCTATATTCTCCAGTGATCACATACTACATGGAAGGTAACATTTTCAAAGTGCCCAAGTGACTTAGGAGGACTAGGTCACATTTCCAAAAGTTATGTAGGCTCCACAAAGCCTAAATCTCATTGAAAACATTTTTTTTAAGTGTAATGTGGACATTCTGAGCTCAGGGAGGACAGAGTGCAGCACCACTATTAGTTCTTGCACTCAGTTGGTATAATCAGACATGGCCACAGCTATCAGGAGGGAAAGATCCTGAATTTCCTGGGAATTAAGAGTTCTATATAATTACTGAATCAGTGTGGCCTTAAACACCTTACCCAAACTAATACGTGGGGGGCTGTCTGCATACTGTCAATATTGCCTGAGACAGATAACTTCCAGGTGCTCCTAAATATCAGTAGAGGAGGCCTTTCCAGGGCAGATATTACTAAATGTCTTCATTTAGCATCTTTCCTGAAACTAACGTCTGTAGCATTGGATTCCAGCATTCAAGACATGGGCATTTACCTACCTCACGGGTATTATGAAGACTACTTACATTACATACTAAGCACTTTGTGTTCAGTATTATTGATTATAGTAGTGATAGGCAAAGAAGGCAGGATTAGGGAACTTGCAGGTACAAGGAAGCTCCAAATAAACTCAAGAAACATTTTCCACAGAGGATGTCAGAGACAGACTTAGTGCTGGAAAAGGCGAGGTAGGTTGCTTTGTAGAGCTTTACCAAACTTCTAGATGACTGTGAGTAAAGTGCTTAATGTTTAAAGTTCCCCATATGTTATACTGCTATACTTTAAAATAAATACAACAGCTTTCCTTTTATCGCATCTGGACTGAATGTATCTGTTCTGTTTGAGAAAATACTGATTGGAACCCTCTTGAAGAGTGAGAACTTTCTTGCTTCTAATTCTACAAGGAGGTAATAGAGAAAAGGGAATTAACTGTTGTGCTGGCAGCCTGACAGAGAAGGGGAACTCCGATTTACGTGTTGGCTGGAGAGTTAACATAGGCTCTTACTTGGGTGTTGCCACTAATCCGTCTCCCATCCACACACAAAAACTGTTACCTGAGTTAAGGGTGCTTTCAGCCTGGTCTAGCTGGCCCAGCTGGATGGGGGGGTTAGAACCCAGGTTCTGCTTTCACTTGGGCTGGTATACCACACCCACTTTGCAACAGGGACGCAGGCTCAATCACTCAAGTGCTGATAGTTGTCTAATCTCTTTCCACAATTCCCCCATATGCCCAGAAGAGCAGACAAATTCTCCCACATTTCACCAGGGAAGAACCAGGGGGTAGCTCAGCACAAAGACCCATGGCATGTGACTCCAGAAGTTTTAGCGACACACAGAAGGGGGCAGCATCAGTGGAGACCCAATAACTGGGGGAGAGTTTAGTAGTGTAGCTGCTCAGACCCAGGCGCTGATAACTCAGGTTAACTCTGTAGCAAAGATAGATCCTTAGAGGCCCATCCTCACTGGAACTGGCACAGTTTATAAGTAGGCTAGTCCCTGAAAGAGAAACAGACTGGAAAAAAAAAAGAATTTTGTGCACAAACAAATTTGAACTAGATATAAACATAATGTTTCCCCTTTTGATTTAAGGGGTTATTCAGGGTCTTGCTGGTTGTTTCTGTTAGGAAGAGAAATGAATGATGGAGTCAGTACTTCTTTGGAGCAATCAAATTTGTTTACGAAGAAGTACACAAAGTCCTGTTTCCCTGAACACAATAGGGCTCAAACAACAGGAGACAGTTTAGCTAGCCAATCCTCCAAGCCTCTTTCTACAGCCAGCATTCTGTCCAACAAACTCTCTCATTTAGCCTTCTCTCAGGGTGAAATTGCAAGTGCATCTCTGGCTGTCCTGGGCTTTCTGTCTGTGGTGCGTCTCACTGTGTCCACACAAACACACACACACTCCACTCCACTATGCCAAAACAATACCCAGTCCCCTGCATATGCATTCAGACCCTAGTGAAAGCACTTTGCCCACAAAGCTCAGCTACTGACTGACTTTGCATATGGGCTGTGTTTTGGGTGGTGGCTTCTATTGTCTCAGCTATCTTATTCCATAAAAAAGCTTAATTGCTTTTTACATGTATCCTGAATAAAGGGCAGCTAGCATGGTCACCATCTTCAACATGATTTCACCCAACCCCAGCAAAACAATACTATATCGTTTTTGGATCAGATATAGCACATTTGATTTTTATAAAAATCTAATATCCATTTCTAACAAAGATGAGCACATACCGCATATGAATTTTTAACATAACAAAGTTTGGAAATGTTTAGATCTAGAATTTTGGTTTGGCTCATTATAGAGATTGGATCCAACTGCAAAATTCTGGGTTCAGCGCCATACCACTTACCCACAAAATTTCAGGTTGTTAAGATGAAGAATTCTGCTCAAAGCAGCTCTAACTTTTCAATTCAAAGATAGAAAAATAAATGCTATTTTAAGGCTTTGTCTAACTTTTGAATGTTCTTCCATGCTTCTAAAACTAAAATAAGCTATTAAACAAAAATTTACAAGATATTAATCCATAATGATTAATATTTTGTAGGTTTTAAAATCATAGGTTATTAAAGTTGGGAAATGATCTGCTTGTACATATGCTGTATAATACTCTTATTTGTTTAATATGCATCTGAATTTCAGAACAGCTTCTATATATGGATTTACATGAAAAATCATAATGGCTTTCGAACAGCCTCTTCATTCCATACCATGTCAAATATTCATTTGAAAGCATTTCTGTACCACCAAACACAATTTTTTAAATGCTGTCAGAAACCTTTAGAACAAAAATTAACTCTGGCCTAATGCTAGCATGTCTAGGGACAATGCCAGGAGACATTATTTATTCACACTACTACAATAAATGCTAACCTGTGAAAAACTGTGTTTGTTATATTCATTTAGATGGATGGTGTCAACATAACCCAGCCCAGGGGTTCTCAGAACCAATTATTTGGTGGCCTCAGAGTGCGGCTACCAACTCTTTCTGGTGGCTGCTCTGACAATTTTTTGTAAAATACTTAATTAACTTTGGGAAAAACAAATAAATATGCACATATACACGTCCAAAGCATTGTAATTTGTTTATTGGTAGCTAGTAAATCTGCTGTGAAAAGTGATATTAACAAACATACAAGTATCACTTTTCACAGCAGACTTACTCAGCCCTGGCAAGTTTGGGGAAAAATTAAGCCCTGGAGGGGGGGTCAGGGGAGGTAGTAGGAGCCAGGGAGGCAACGGGGAGCTAGAGCCCGAAGCCCTATGGATGGAGGACAGAGCCCAAAGCCATGCAGCCAGAGCCCAGGGCTGGAACCTGAAGTCCCACGGTCAGAGCCTGCTGCCCCGCAGCCAAAGGCTGGCCCCCCGCCACCCCAGGACTCAACCCCAAAGCCTGAGTCCCACTGCCCCTGGGAAGGCAGAGAACTCACCAGCTGCTCCTCTAGTGTTGTGCCCCAGGTGTCTCCAGAGAGGGGCAGGCCCGAGAAACCAACACCAAGGTGGTGTATCCAGGAGCACTAGGGAGGGGGAGTAGCCACTGCTTTCCCTTGTCACCTCGCCCCCTTCCCCCATCACAGCCCAGGAGGCTGTGGCCGCAAGAAAAACCCCTGGTGACCACATGAGGCCACGGTGGCCGCATTTGAGAAACACTGACCCAGTCACTGTCCAACATTAAAGAGTGTTAAACAGGTCCAGGGCTTGGTTATAGACAGGCCTCAGCCTGCTTAGACCCATTGCAAACACACCGTTAAAAATCCTTTAAACCTTTTATTAAAGATACAGAAAAGAAGGCAAAACAGTGATAGCCTTTGAAATGTAAAGTATTAAGTTAACCTCTCATTTTAACAACCTCCCTTGCTCTCTAGCTGGAGAGAGTTTCTAGAAGGAAAAAAACCCCTTGTTTGATAGCCAGCTGGTATTGTTTCTATTGTATTATCATGTTGCACTTCAATAGGTATTTGTTCACCTGTCTAAGCAATATACTGTAAATGCAAATGTAACAGTATCAGAGAGGTAATAACTGTCCCTGTGGGGAAAAGAGAAGAAGTTAGTTGCGATGGGCTGGTGCTGCTGTTGTCGCTATTGTTGTTAGGATCTATCTCCCCTTGTAAGTATGCTCACACTTCTTATCAAACTGTCTGTACTGGGCTATCTTGATTATCACTTCAAAAGTTTTTTTTCTCTTAATTAATTGGCCTCTCAGAGTTGGTACGACAACTCCCACCTGTTTATGCTCTCTGTATGTGTGTATATATATCTCCTCAATATATGTTCCATTCTATATGCATCCGAAGAAGTAGGCTGTAGTCCACGAAAGCTTATGTTCTAATAAATTTGTTAGTCTCTAAGGTGCCACAAGTACTCCTGTTCTTCTTTTAGTCTGATCCTGTTTCATCTCAAATGGTATTCGGGATTCAGCTGGAGCTGGTAGGGTTGTGATGTCAACTGGATCCCTCTCTCTGGTCCGATCTGGTCAGCACATGCCACAGGATTAGGACAAAGAAGGTTTGAGGTCCCAGGAGATGGCAGGAGTGCTAGCCATGATGGTGAAGCTCGCTCCAGTAGCCTCCATCTATTCTTCTATATACTTCTCTCCTATCCCCCAGCATCTTTTCTTTTAAGGACCCAAAAAAGAAGTGGTGGGCGGAATAGTCCATCCCTCGTTATTTTGTCCACCAAATTAGCCTAATAGCTAACACACTAATTGTGGTTCATTAATTTCTGGTTCCACATCTTCTATTTTTAACCAAGCATTATTTCAGCATAGTCCTTGAATTATATCAACATGCCTTTTTTTTTTTTTTCATTTGGGCTAATTTAAGCTCTCTGTCTGGTTCTCTTGGACCTATTTATAGCATCCATTATTGAAAGCATCTTGAATTATTTTCCATCAACATTTATTATCGGTTACTGTAACAGCTTATAAACATTTACATACAGAAAAACAAACCAACGTTGTTTCCTCTCAGAATCACCGATTAATAAAGATAACATTGGTAAACAAATGGAGAGTGAAGTCTAAAGTTTCATAAATAGGCTGTTCCAAATCATGCTTAACACACAAAAATAGGGTTGATTGAAAACTACATTTTCATACAAAAAACATCCAGTCATTATTTGAACTGTTTGAAAATATACTCAGTTTTTTAGGCCTGCCCGTGTGCTCTTCCCACTCCAGCATCTCCAGTGTTGCAAGCTCTAGTGATACCTGCTGTTTGCAAAGAGTTATAGATTCCAAGGCCAGGAGGGACCAGTGTGAGATCATGTAGTCTAATCTCCTAGACTAACACAGGCCATAGGACTTCCCTAGAGCATATCTTAGAAAAACATCCAGTCTTGATTTCAAAATTGTCAGTGATGGAGAATCCATCACAATTCTTGGTACATTATTCCAATGGTTAATTACTCTCACCATTAAAAATTGTATACCTTATTTCCAGTCTGAATTTGTCTAGCTTCAACTTCCAGTCTTTGGATCCTGTTATACCTCTACCCTGATATAACGCAACCCGATATAACGCAAATTTGGATATAACGCAGTAAAGCAGTGCTCGGGGGGGGGGGGCTGCGCACTCTGGCGGATCAAAGCAAGTTCGATATAACGCGGTTTCACCTATAACATGGTAAGATTTTTTGGCTCCCGAGGACAGCGTTATATCAGAGTAGAGGTGTATATCTTTCCCTGCTAGATTGAAGTCCATTATTAAATGTTGTTCCACAGGTAGCTACGTACATGTTGTAATCAAATCACCTCTTAAACTTCTCTTTGTTAAGATAAATAGAGTGAACGCTTTAAGTCTCTCGTTATACAGCAACAGAGGGTCCTGTGGCACCTTTGAGACTAACAGAAGTGAAAGGTGTCACAGGACCCTCTGTTGCTTTTTACAGATTCAGACTAACATGGCTACCCCTCTGATCGTTATACAGCATGTTTCTAATCCTTTAGTCATTTCCGTGGCTCTTCTCTGAACCCTCTCCAATTTATCAACATCCTTCTTGAATTGTGGGCACCAGAACTAGACACTAAGTATTCCAGTGCTAAATCGAGGTAAAATAACCTCTCTACCCAGGTATCGGTCAGAAAGAAATACAACCATGCTCACATAGACCAAGCTGGTCGGGGTGCACCCCATGCTCTGGTTGTCCCTAGCCTGATTGCCAGAAGCTAAGAGTGGATGACAGGAAATGGCTCACTCAATGATTGCCTGTTTTGCTCATTCCCTCTGAAGCACCTGGCACTAACCATGGTCGGAAAACAGGCTACTGGGCTAGATGGATTACTAGTCTGACCCAGTATGGGCGTTCTTATGTTCATCATCAAAGGAGTTCCTCAGGTACAGAGAAAAAAAACTTAGTGATTCTAAAAGTAGAAACTTCAGCTAGAGAAGATGTTCTGAATCTACTTCTTAGTAGATGATCCATCTTGAAAAAAGAAAAAGCAAACGAATTAATCTGGAGAAAAATAATGGAAATAGAGGTGGTTGTTGGGAAAGAGAAGCCTGGAAAGTGGTAATTAGCATGAGTTTGAACGTGGTAATAAACAAAGGTAATAAAGCAGAACAATGTGGGTGATTTCCCACAGCCTGTTAGGGTATGTCTACACTGAAACAAAATTCCCAAATGGGCAAAATGAACCCAAGTCAGCTCACTTGGACTCCTGAATCTTGGGTTGCAGGGCTAAAAATTGCAGTGTAAATGTTAAGGCTCAAGATTGAGGCAAAGTAACAGTTGAGAAAGGAAATCCTTACTTGATCTTCATTGGAGGATGAGAGGCAACCAAAGAAAGAGTAAACTTGTGGTATGGGGGGGTGTTAAAATTTTAGAAATAAATTAGTAAATTACAAACTTACAATGACAACCAAGTGCTATACTACAAAACACAAAGATGTGATTGCTTACACCACTACAGTGCTCCCCAAACTTTTTAGCTTGCCTCCCCCCCAAGCCAGGGCTAGGATCGGGGCCATGGCTCTAGGAAGGGGGCTGAGGCCAGGAGTAAGAGAACTAGGGCTGGGGCCACAGCTGGCGGCAAGGCCAGGGCCAGGAGATGAGCGGGCTGGCACTCTCTCCCTGCCCACATGAGGGCTGGCCCAGGCCCCAGCCATGCCCCCCCCTGAATGGTCCTCTGTGCCCCCTTAGGGGGGGTGCACCCCAAAGTTTGGGGACCTCTGAGTACTAGCATCAATTAATATTTTCAGTGCTTGCTTGCTATTAAAACTGTAAATTAAATAGCACAATGACAACAACCTGCACAAACCAGGGTAAACGTTAGCATGCACAGAACAATAAGAGAAGAATATATTTTTTTTAAAATGGTAAGGGAAGAAAGAGCGAGTTACAGCAGAAAAGGAAGGCCAAGGACGGCAATGAAAAGATAAGTGTGCAATGCTATACGGTCCTCCCCTTGCCCCGATGGAAACTGACAAACGCAGCTTTGCTGCACTAAAGCCCTATGACCAGTATGAAGTTGGGGGCTAGGCTGAGAGTCAAACACTTCACTGACTGGAGTCTCCTAGAGCCGCTCCCCTTCCTCAAACGTCTTGGATGCAAACTTGGGTCCATTGGTCGCAATGGGAGCTGGGAGCCTAAATACCTTGGAGGATTAGGGGGGCGCTAGGCTGCGCTGGGCCTTTAACCTCACAGCCCTGTTCCAGCCACCAAGGAACACCCGCCCCGCGGCCACCCACACGCTGCACCGGCAACCCCGCCCCGTTTCCAGCAACTTGTCTCCTCTCTGCCCCGCCCGGGGGCGCACTGCGGCGGCTGGCTGCTGCCTCTGACACCGCAGCGCCCCGCTGGGGCCTGCCCCCCACCCCCTTCTCCGGGGCGGTCCCTCCCGAGTCCCCTCTGCAGCAGAGAAATGCCCCGGCCACGGGGAGTGCTGCTCCCCCAGCCTCTCTGCGCCTATAGCCGGGGAGCAACAGGGCCTCCCCTGTGGCTGCAGGGGGAGGAGAACCGCAGAGACAGTCACTTCGCATTAAGCGCACAAAAGAAAAAAATCATCTGCCGAAACCCGGGATCGAACCAGGGACCTTTAGATCTTCAGTCTAACGCTCTCCCAACTGAGCTATTTCGGCTCATGCTCAGTAAGTTTCAGGGACTCTGTGAAAAGTCATTTCGCTGTGATCCGCTTCTCCTTGCGGTTGTTTTATATATTTTTATAAATTGTTATTTGCTGAGTATTAAGTATATTCAGTATGGGGAGAAAATACAGGGAAATATATATTCTCTGCCCTTCAGCAGCTCATAAACTAGTCAGTGTTTCCTAGTGTGCATGTATTAAATTACATAATGAAGCGTTTCTGGAGGCACCCGCCTCTCCACCATCAACGTGACACACGCAAGAAAACCTCAGGGAATACTTTTTTTGCACATTCTCATTGTTTTTGAGATAGACTCGCTTTATGTAAATAAAACAAATCAACGCTTGAAATAAAAAAGCCAGTTGCTGCTAAACACATCTATTACCTACCACATAGAATATAGCAAAGACAATATTCACCAACTGATCCCTGCAAATACATTTTGCTTTACTATATATAGATAATTATGATTAATAGCAATATAAAAATCCTTTCATTATACTCCTCTATTTCCAGATGCATATAATTTGCTGGAGAAAAAAATTATCTTTAGCAATAAAATATCTTGTAGTGCTCCTGAGTCCCAAAATATTTGCTTTGATTTTTGGCGTTGTTTAACGCCTGATCAGGTCTGTATGGCCAGTTTTGCAGTTATCAAAACATGAATGAAGTGTAAGGTTTTTTCATAGCACAACCCTTTTAATGCCTTTATTTTGCTCCCTGATAACTCAAACAGTAGCAGGGGCGTGAGAAGTGGGGAGAGAGTTGGCTAGCCTGACAGTGACCAGCCCCTGACCCTTTGGTTTATCACCTAGTGCTCCAGCTACATGCATGTTCTGTATGCGTAGCTCTGCACCAATTCCTAGGTTTATTTACAAGTCTAACTCCACATACTTACAAAAACACAACTTATTCTCAGTGTATACATTTATTTCAATATATACAATCATTTCAATAATATAAAGCTACAGAGCTTTATGTACATGCATGTGGGAGTAAGTAGAGCTGGAGCAACTCATATTTAGATCTCACATCTCTGTGCATTTATTTGCAACTCACAGCATTACAGAAGGATCAGACTGGGAGATGTTGCACTGTTTATATTTCCGTTGGGTAGAGGGGAAAGATCATCCCCTCACCCTACTCCACCTTCTGTTTGGCTGCTTAGGTTGTTGATGAGCCCATCGCTCTCTTCTTTCCAGGGGTGGGTGGAGCAAAAGAGACCACTCCCAGACATGCCAGCTCTGATGGAGATTGTCCAATGCGGACAACATGCATGGTGAGGAAGGTGGATGCTATCACAGGAAATCCACATAATGGATGAATGTAAGTACCAAGCAAGAAGAACCTGCATTGAAGATGGGATACTTCCTGGATACAGGATTGAAAAGTGGAATTGAACATGAGAGCAATTTTTTCTACTAATCTTTAAAAAAACAAATATATTGTTCCATCTTTCTGAGCACTAGGCAGTTCTAAACACCCAAATAATTTTATTGAGGGTTGCCCTGTTCTCTTCCTCCGTAGTGCCCTGTTACCTGCATCTGCAGGTAACCTGTAAGCTTCTTAGGGGATGGGAGCATGGCTTTGATTTGTCCTAGAAGACAGCATGCTAGGCTTGGTTACAGATGACTTAAGTTCTAGTCTTGTCTTTACCATTGGTCTGCTGGGTGACTTTGGGCAAGTCATGTCACTTCTCTGTGCCTCGGTGTCCCTCTCGGTAAAAAAGATAATGGTACTGACCTCCTCTGTAAAGTGTTTTGGGATCTACTGCTGAAAAGCAGTATGAAGCACAAGGTATTAGTATTATTATTACTGGAATGGGCCAAGCACATTGTTGAAGCATCAAATGAAATAATAAAAAAGAATTGATATTTGTCTTACCAAGGGGGAAGGACTGTGTGCATTTAGGGATGGCTCTTGCACAGAGTATAATTGTGCCTCAGAAAATGCGCCCATTGGTGAGTAGTTGTTTACTTGAGGTTTGAGTAGAACTTGGTGAAGGTGCCTGGGAGATTTCTCTCTTTCTGAGAGCGAGTCCTCAAAAGCCTTACCATCATGATCCTGCTGTCGGCTGCAGGATAGAGGAAGCAATGCACCACAGCCTCCACTCAGGCAGCCCCTAGAGAGGAACATGGTGGCATATGTCACCTCATGTATATCTTTTTTTAAGCTTTAAACCAAGCATCAGCTTTCTCAAGCTATCCCACTACCCCTTGGGAGCTCTTTTGCTATCCACTGCTTTCCCTAGCATTCTGCATATAGCAGCGCTTGACATGATATACACTTTCAGAACTAGAAATACTGAGGACATGATCAGGGGTTGCTCATGAAGACATCTCAAGAACAAAACAAACAAAAGAAAAACAGGTGGAAGATTTCAATTGTGGAGAGGGAAAAAAACCCCTCATTTTGCTTAGTAGAAAGGTGCTCTAAAGCAGCAATCGCTTATGACAAAATGCAAATCTTGGCATCTCATATTCTTTTCATAATTTTCCATTGCCCTGGTTATGACTGGCTTGTTCAAAACCAGCTGGCATAAGCTTGTAATCTTTAGAATCTTTTTTAAACTCTAAAGCATATGTGACCATATTCATAAAATTCAAAACACTATTTACATGAGAGTTTTCACACCCATTACACCAGAGCAAAAAGGCCTGTAGACTGGCCCTGACCTTTCTAAAATGTTTGCATTTGTTACAGTTGATGGCAGGTATATCAGCATTCTCTCTGCAGCCAACATCAGCAGTGTAGAAGTGCAGGTCATGAAACACTAACTCTGTACATATGCCTGACACTCACCTCCAGAAGCAAGTACTCTTCTCTCCATTAAGTCAGGGAAGAAGGGCTTGTGGAGGGCAGCAAAAGAACTTCAAAGACATACTGAAAGTCCCCTTTAAAAAGGGAGGCATCAACCCAACAAACTGGGAGGACTTGGCGCGGAACAGAACACAGTGGCACCACACCATACACTGACCCACAGCTCACTTTGAGGAGAACAGACATGCTCATGAGAGAGAGAAGCGACAAAGGAGGAGAGAAAGTGCACAACAGTCCAGCCAACAACTATGTCTCCTCCAAGATTACAGCTGTCACTTCTGTGGGAAAATCTGCAGGGCACAAATTGGGCTCCTCAGCCACCTAAAAGCTCAGCAATGAACCCGCTTGGCAGACATCATCCTCGTATCAAGGGATAGCTGAAGAAGGAGGCTGCTGACTTTGGGTAGTGTGTATGCAAAACTCACTTGGAAAGGTAAGCTCAATTCATAATATACGGTAACTGTGATGCGTACCCAGGCCTCTGAGTACCTTGTTACCCCCAGCCTCAGTGAGAGGGAGACTTACTTGTGCTAAACTGGGTATCAGCTCCCTAACAACACCAGCCTGTTATAGCTACCCAAGCACTCTCCTCTGGGCTACGCCAGCCCTTACTTTCCCTTGTAGATTAACAATAAGTGCACCTGAGTCCTTCTGAAGCCGTCCCCTGTAGTGTCTCATCCCTTATCCACTGAACACTCACAGAAATACCAGGTCTGTCGTGCACACACCATGCTTGTAAGATTCAGCTCAGGACCAGCAATTTGCTTAACAATACAGCACTGAGATAAACTTATTCTTGTTTTCACTACAAATATATCATTAAAAACAAGAGATTCAGAAGATAATGAGGAAGACTATTGGAAACAAATGGTTGCATATAAAACATAGAATTGTAACTTGCTTTCTAGACTAAACTAACAGGTTAAGCTTCTTTAGACAGGAGGTTCTCATCCCAAGTCCTTTGCAGTGTTTTCAACCAAGCTTGACTGAAATCCCATGTTCATGAATGTAATTGCACTGTCCATTTTCACTTATGCACTTTTGAAAATCCTATCCAACCTCATTTCAGTAATATTACTCACATGACAGTTATACCACTTGGCTAAGTCGGTGGTTCTCAACCTTTCTAGATTACTATAACCCTTTCAGGGATCTGATTTGTCTAGCGTACCCTCACTTAAAAACTACTTGCTTACAAAATCAGACCTAAAAAACACAAAAGTCTCACAGCACACTATTACTGAAAAATTGCTTACTTCCTCATTTTTACCAAATATTTATCAAATAAATTGATTGGAATATAAATATTGTACATATATTTGTGTGATACTTGAGCCAGTTTTTCCATTTGTGAGCCTTATCTGAAGCCTGAACCCAGGCAGCAGGGCTGAAGCACGTAACTTAGCTTCACGGGGCACCCTATAGCGTGGAACCCCAGGCATTTACCCTGCTTGTCATCTCCTAATGCCAGCCCTGCACTTGCTACCCTCCCCAAACCTATCCCTCGACCCCCTTGGGGGCTGCAATCCCCAGGTTGAGAAACACTATCTAGATGAGTGGAGTACTCCCTGAAAGACCTCTGAGTACCCCCTGGGGTACATGTACCACTGGGCTAAGCTAATAGTTCAAGTTCAGATATCTTTGTTTAGAGCACCTTTCAACAGTGATAGAGATGAGTGGGATTTCTCCAACACATCCTCCCTCCTCTGTCCATTTTTGATTTGGTGGCTGCTTCAGGAGTCACTTTTCTTCCAAAGTAAATTTTTAAACACATTATGGTTCCTTTCTCCCAAGGCTGACCTGATCCTTCTGCTCCACCGAGGTGCAGTAACTATAAATGTTTCCCATCTCACCTTATGGAGCTGCTGCAGAGAGAACAAATGCAGAAGAAATACAATTTTGTAGGGTAGTTTACAAAAGCAGCCATTTGAAATATCTAAACTGCCTAAAATATATGGCTCCTGAAGAAGGAGAAGATGAAGTAATTCTTCTGCTTGTTAAACAGACTATATCTGGGGCCAGCTTGTGATTAAGCATGTATTCAAACTACTTGAATGCATATGCAATTCTACTTGAAATAAACCTATTTGCTAGACTGAACATTTAAAAAACCCCTTTTTTAAAGGATGAGATTTAAAATTGTTTAGTGCTATTTTTAGTCTAATGTATTTAGCCCAGTACACCTGTAAGAACTTTGTTAATAAGGTGTTAGGTTACTAGCACTGAATTCTGTGCTTCTTGTATCCTTCCAGAATATGAGCTTAATTCCCAAAACACAAACATGGAAAAGCCATGAAATGCAGAGTTAAGGTGATACTTCCCACACAGCACAGCCACACAACTTTAAATCTGCCTCCTTGGATTCCTACCCTATGGAGTCTTTTTTTTTTTTTTGCAGGTGGGGAGAGAGTTGTGTATATTTGATTGCCAATTATTTCAAGTTAGCTAACATGCTAGCCTGGACACCCTGCAAACACTTGTGCTTCATCCTAGGCTGAGCCACACGTGTCCTGGAAAAAATGTTTGTGAAGTGACCTGAATAGCATGCACAAGTATGTTAGCTTACTCAAATTAACTGGTGTTACCCCAAGGGGAGTAAGGTAATGCTTCAGAGAGAAAATGGTAGGGGGAAATATAGAAAAGGAAAGCCCCTTTTCTCAGAAGAGCAGATTCGGCTCCCTTCCGTGTCTGTCACCAGTGGATTTAGCTTACAATAAGGGTGTCCCTCTCTCCCTGTGTGATATAATAAAAATAAGGAGAGACAAGGTAATATGGTGCAAACAAAGGTAAGTACATTAAGGGCAAAGGTACAAAAAACTGGGGGAAATGGGGGTGGGGGGAAGAAACACAAACTTAACCATACAGTGATTCAGTGACTGGCTTTAAGAGCTTGAAGCTCAGACCCACAAAACCTCCCTTGGCATTCAGAAAAACAATAAAAGAAACCCCAATTTCCTATGATTTAGGTGCAGTGGACACAGCGTGCAAGGTACGAAGCGCAGGACCTTCTACTCTCTGGCTGATTTAGAGCCTTCGAGGAGGACTACTGGGGAGTCCCGATGATTGTTGGACTTCGTCGCAGGTGGGGAGACCCTCTGGGATGATGGACACCAGGAAAGCAGGACCCTCCACAGGTAAAATGGATTCAGTTTACTGTGATAGGAATAGTGATGACAGGCCTCTCCTTCCTCAACCTCGCTGTGAGATAGATGGTACTCTTCTCTCTAGCTCTGGAGTGTTAGGAAGACCCGACCGTGCATGCGCTGCTGCTGGAATGGACAGCCCCAAGCAGGCACTGAGCAGGCTTATATAGCCTTTTTGGAGGAAAAAAATGGTTCTGTCTGGTTTGAGCCAGAGGACTCCAGTGTCTAAGTTGTAAACAAGTTTGCTTACAAGGATGGAGTCCAAAGGTCATAGTTCATATACTCCATATTAAATTCTATTAAAGCTAGTGATTCACTTAACATTACCTTAGAAATACATTATTAAAACAACTAATTGAACATATTAAACAACACCAACATTTGTTACTTCTTTATACCTAACACTGGCAGTTAACTCACATTAAAAGCTCCATTGTATACATTCCCTCAGGGGACTTGTCTTATAACTCGAGGTAAAATCCAAATGAAGACTAGATTTTAAGCCTATCTGCTAACTCCCATGAAAACTACAAACTGCCTTGTCTTCCCTAGGATTTTACCTTGAGTTAAGAACACACCTTTTTCCATTGTGAAAACAATGCCTTGGGAATCAGAGCAGGTCATCCCTTCCTCAACCTCTCTGCACAGGGAAAGCTCTGCTAATCAGCAGCAAGTACTGCCAAGATCAGTAGTGTCACACAAACTGAAAGCACAGTGGGAGTGCATGAAACAGAGTGCTAAAGTGGAGCTGCAGGCATAGTAAAAACAGCAACCTACTGTTACAGTGCCAGTTCCTATTGCCAGCAGCACAGGGACTCTCTGACTGAGTTTTTGTCTGGGAAATGTGACCGTAGCTCCATATTTCTTGATTACCTACCATTTGCTTTTTGGGAATTAAATGCTCACATTTTGGAGGGGTCTGGGATACTCTTGGAGCAACCATAACTCCACATTAATGATGCTTTTGCATGTGAATTTCCCTTGTTTGAGTAAACGGGCATGACTCTGAGGCAATTGCAGAAGGAACAGAGCTGTAAGAAGGGTTCCTGAGCATTCCTCAGCTACGAGATGGAGGCACCACCAGAACGTGAGGGCCATGGACCCCCAGACTGCATACTTTCCCATCAGGGCCCGTACTCCTTTCTCCATGTTGGGAATTTTAGGAGGTTCATGCCAGTGCACCAGAGGTAGGTCATGGCTAAGCACTCCAGGAGGCCACCTGTTCACAGCTCCCCACCCCATTCTCAACTCTCTGGACTGGTTCCACAAAGGAATGAAATAGCTAACTTTTAGGTGCCCAGAAAATCCCTGGAACAACATTGGGATCCACAAAACCTAAATTAGGCACCTAGGGTCCCTATACAATGAGCACCGCAGAATGCAATCAACAAAGCCAGCATACTAGCTGGGGAGCTGCCTAAGCATCATCATGGTAGTCTCCGGGAGTTAGACAACTCATCTGTGATGTGGCAGACTCAGGTTCAATTCCTCACTCCCTCTGCCTGATGGAGACAAAAGATTTAAACGGGTTTCCTACCACTCAGGAGCTATGGGATATTCTGATTTGAGTTCCCACCATCTTTCCTGTTTCACTATGGATTAAATAATTAGTCTTTGGAGTAGGTGGACTGGAGCCTAAGGATATGTCTACACTGCAATTAGACACCCAGGACTGGTCTATACCAGCTGACCCAGGCTCACTGGTCTTAGATAAGAGGCTGTCTATCTGTGATACAGACATTCAGGCTCAGGTTACAGCCTGAGCTCCGGGACCCTCCTACCTTGCAGGGCCCTAGAGACCGGGCTCCAGCCCAAGCCCAAATGTCTACATTGCAATTAAATAGCCCCTTCGTCCAAGTCAGCTAGCACAGGCCAGCTGCAGGTTTTTAATTGTAGTATAGACATCTCCTCCCCACCAGGCGGGTTTCCTAACCAGGCTAGAGTCATTCTTGCACACTCTCTTGGGCCCATCTCCCTCGCCATATAAGCACTGCCCGTGCCTTAGGAGGTTCTAACAGAGGGGTGGGATCATGGTACTCTTCCTTGCCTGGGTTCAAAGATACAATCTACAAGTGTTATGTCAAGCACAACACAGGCTGACAGGCCTGCAGCCTCCCCAAATATCTCCCGTAAGTCTCCTCCTGAACTCCCATTCCCTGAAGTACCTTAACCTTAGAAGACTCCTCATCCCCCAAAACCACGCAAAACTGGATCCTAAACAGATTAAGAACTGGCTGACAGGTTTCACAGGGTAATTATAAGTGGTCATCGACCAAGGGGCTCTAGTAGGGTTCCACAGGGACCAATTCTTGGCCCTATGCTATTTTATCATTTTTATCATTTAACATTTTTATCCATGACCTGGAAACAAAAATAACTGATGAAGTTTGCACATGACAAAGACGGGAGGAATGGTAAATAATAAAAGGACCGGTTATTGATACTGAGAAATCTAGATTGCATGGTAAGTCTAGTGCAAGCAAACCGTGTGTGTTTTAATATAGTGAAGTGTAAAGCTATATAACTAGGAACAAAGAAGGTCAGTCACACTTACAGGATGGGGGACTCTATCCTAAGAAGCAGTAATGCTAAAAAAGACTTGGAAGTCATGTTGGATAATCAACCACACATGAGTTGTCAGAGTCACATTGTGGTCAAAAGGACTAATGTGATCCTTGGATGTATAAACAGGGGAACCTTGAGGAGGATTTGGGAGGCTGTATTACATCTGTATTTGGCACTGATGCGACCGCTACTGGAACACCACATCCAGTGCTGGTGTTCACAACTCAAGAAGGATGTTGATAAATTGAAGAGAGTTCAGCGAAGAGCCATGACAATGATTAAAGGACTGGAAAACCCACCTTATGGTGATTGAGCTCCTTGGATCTATTTAGCTTATGAAAGGGAAGCTTAGAGGGTGACTTGATTACAGTTTATAAGTAACTATGTGAGGAGCAAAAATTTGAAGCTAGATAAATTCAGATAAAAAATAAGGCATAATTTTTAACAGAGAGGGTAATTAACCACAAACAATTTACTAAGGGAGGTGGTGGATTTTTCAATCAAGATTGGATGTTTTTCTAAAAGGGTACGTCTACACTAGCTGCCGGATCGGCGGGTAGCGATCAATCTATCAGGGATCAATTTATCGCGTGTAGTGTAGATGCACTAAATCGATCCCTGATTGCTCTCCCGTCAACGGCTGAACTCCAGCTTGGTGAGAGGCGGAAGCAAAGTCAACGGGGGAGCCGCGGCCGTCGATCCCGCGCCGCGAGGACCCGAAGTAAGTGATTCTAAGTCGATCTAAGATATGTCGACTTCAGCTATGCTATTCTCGTAGCTAAAGTTGCGTATCTTAGATCGATCCCTCCTCCCCCCCACCACCAGTGTAGACGAGGCCAAAAATATGGTCTAGTTCAAAGAGGAATTAACTGAAGGAAGTCCTTTGGCCCATGTTATACAGGTCAGACTAGATCAGCAGATGAACACGTTTTTGGGATCAGAACCCATTTGTAAATCTTATGGCCCGTTGTGAGTCAGAGGTCTCCAAAAATCCACTGCTCACCTCACCTGCAAGGGTCTAGCAGGGGGTGATAGGGTTCAAAGCTAAGATTCCAGATGCAACTGGGGGAGGGGCAAAGAGCCAGGACTACCCCTCCCCCAAATATACACATCCCATGAGAAGCAAAGGGAAAGGGAGGGTTGGGAGCCTGGAAGTAAAGTGAAGAGAGTGGGGGTCTCAGGATGCACTAAGGAAGGAGCTGGGGATTCTGGGGAAGGATATGGAGGCTGGTGACCAAATAGCACCCTAGAAAACAGCCCCCACATGACCCATGGGGGTAAAGAGGGGGGGATAGGACAGTGGTTTGAGCATTGGCCTGCTAAGCCCAGGGTTATGAGTTCAATCCTTGGGGGGGCACTTAGGAATCTAGGGCAAAATCAGTACTTGGTCCTGCTAGTGAAGGCAGGGAGCTGGACTCAATGACCTTTCGGGGTCCGTTCCAGTTCTATGAGATAGGTATATCTTCATATATTATATTATTATTATAAAAAGATCTGGGAGGCTGGGGGGAAAGTTGCCCAGCTGCAGAGGAGGGGTACATTGAGGGGCCCAGGCTGGGAGGACAGATAGGGGTTCGGAACACAGGGTGTCACTCAGCTGCAAGGTGGTACAACAGGAGGCCAGGCCTGGAGAATAGGATAGAAACTGCTTCCTACCGGCTCCCGTCCCAGAGGGGTGGCTGAGCTTGGTTCCCCACTCTGTGCATTGCAGCAAGCTAGGTTACATTGCTGCTAAGGTTTGGCTGGCCTCCTTGACAGGAGGTTGGCCAAGCTCAATTTGTGAGAATGGTGTTGCAACCTGGTACATGGGGTTGTTGTGCCAGTAACTCAAATTTTGCCCAGTCAACTCCCTGTCGTTATGAGGGAGACGTGACTGGGCCAACCTTGAGTAACTGTAACCTTGTGCAGCAGGTGGCAAGGCCTGGAGTGGAGGGCTGAGTCCAGCCTGTCCCGCAACCCTTTAACATATTCTGGTGACCCAGTTTTGAGTCATGACCCAAAGGTAGAGAAACCCTGAACTAGATGATCACAGTGGTTATTACTAGCCTTAAAATTATGACAGCCACCTCTGCCTTAAGAGAAAGGATATTTAATCCACTCCTGTTTCCAAGACTGAACTGCTTTCTAAGGGCAAATCATTTTAGAAACTCCCTTCAGAAAAAATATGGGAGTTACCTGCTGCAATCCCAGAGAGGAAGACCAGAAACCAGCTACATCAAGCTTGTAAGGTTCAACATGTACCAGACAATTTAACTGCCAAGGAAGTGTACCACAGAAAAATGGCGACAGCAATATCAAGGGGAAGGAGACCAGACGAGCCCCTTCTCCTTGATGTTCTGCCCTTCAAATAGGTGGGTTGACTGCAATAACTATGAAAAACAAGATATAAAATTATCCGATGCCCTCCCCCCCAAAAAAACCAAGGTAGAACCACTAGGAAACCTTGTTTAGTAAAAGGGAGAAGCCTCCAATGATACAAACTGATCTGCGGGGTGAATCTCTATTTGTGACTGGAGAAGCAGATCAACATCCAGCTGAAACTACAGGGGAATATAATGAGAATTATAAATACCAAGCGGAATTCAATCAAGCCGCAAGATCTCTACTCTTGCAAAAGTGATAGTTCTTTCACACAAAAAGTGGTCATGTACTCAGTAACATCTCCTCCGCATTACAGTACCCAGTCCTGCAGCATTATGATGTCAATACTGAACCAGTGCCCCAGCAGAAGGACAAATATCACCTACTTAATCAACATTACGGCTTTCCCTGGAGGCCTCTAGTCCAAAATCTGACCTAGGTAGATGCTGCTGACCTTGTGAGACATCACAAAACCACAGCACAAACTGGTAGGCCTATTTGCCAAGGCAAACCATTTTGAATTGCATCTTGAAGTGATTAAAGAGGCAGTGAAGCTGTTTGAGGACAAGTTGATGTGATCATAAGTCTTGGTGCAGACAAGTAAGTGCAGAATAGCAGCACACGACAGAGATGAGGGATCCAGAATTTATGGAGACTACAGATTAGGGATCTGCAGTTTCCAAGATCAGAGATAATGAACTGACATTACTATGAAAAACTAGTTTGCAGTGTTGGTCCCTTGATATGAGAGAGACAAGGTAGGTGAGTTAATATCTTTTATTGGACAAGCTGGTGGTGGTGGATGGGACAAGTTTTTGAGCTTGACAGAGCTCTTCTTCAGGTCTGGTGAAGGTAACTAGAGTGACCAAGCTAAATGCAAACTGGGACAGACTATTAATCATAAGGGGTTCACACATGTTGTAGGGACCATTTAAAATGAAGTGGACAATTAATACCTCTGCAGTCTTTGCCTTCGCCAAACACAGACACTCCACTCGAGAAGTAGACTGCATCATGGAATGGGCCACCCAAATACCCCAGGAGAGCCTGCTTCAATACAGAGGGGGAAAAAACACTTCCTGCACATCCCTAGTTGTCACCCCCCCAACTTCACAATAGAACCTATTTGGGGCAGCAAACAATTACAACCCATATTTGATGAGGCCCACATCCTGAAAGAAATCTTTCCCAAATCCCCTCTTCTGGCCTTCAAACAACCCAACCTCATCACCAGAAGCAAGCTCCCTACTGACCAGGACACACCAACTCAAAGCAGCAAAAGACCCTGCCAGAACGGATGCAAAACCTGCAGTCATAGCTCCACTACTATGATGGCCAATAACACCCCCCAGCCAACATACCTTTAAAAATCCATAGGTCCTACATACACCTGTCACAAAATGGGGTGTACCTCATCCAATATGTCAAATGCCCCAATAACTATGTGGAGGAAATCAGACAATCACTGTGCTCTCTAATGAACTCAAGCAGCATAATAAGACAAGACAAAAATATCATATCACCCATGGGTGAACACTTCACAAAGCAATCACTCCATATCCAGCCTCTGAGTCCTCATCCTCAAAGGAAACCTCAAAAGATGAGCTTGAGACCTTAAATTCATAGCTCTGCGAGACACTACAAACCATAAACTTAACAAAGACACTGGTTATATTGCTCATTACAATAATTTGTAACACACTCTGCTGCTTAATGTTCCATCATCCTATGACTGCAGAGCTATTCATTGCCGACTTAAAATTAAGTCATCTCCTACAACATGTGCAAACCCTTATGCTTAGCAATATGTCCCACCTTGCATTTAGATCCGACACTGGTTACCTTCTATAGACCAGAGGAATACCTCTGTGAAGCTCAAAAGCTTGTCCCTTCCACCGACAGTAGTTGGTCCAATAAAATATATTATCTCACTATCTTGTTCTCTACGAAGAACCTTGGCTTTTTCCATTCCTTATGTGTTTAGTGTTACAAGCATGAGCTTGTATTAAAATAGTTTATGAAACAATTTCCCTGTTGACCATTTAATGCTCTCTCTACTTATTCACGTCCTTGTCATCTCCAAGAATGGGTAATGTCTTGTTCTCAACTTAGGGCTACTCTTCAAGGCCCCTGGAAGATTCAGTTAATATAGAATGCCATCATTTAACTTTTTACCAAGAGAGGCACAAATTGAATCAACTCATGCATAACAGAAGATAATCAAGTTAGACAAGCACTTTATATTCAAATATTAACATTGAAAAATCCACATTAGCAGCTTTTCCTTAATTATAGTTTTCTACTGAATTTTATGTGAAAATACAGGATATTTCTCCCTTCTATAAAAAAAAGGGCCATTTTACAAGGAAGTTTTACTAACAAGCAATGTTTCATTGATAAGATGATCTAAACACTGATAATGCAAACCATCCCACAACTCAGTGAAACAAAACTATTTAGTTTTTATCTCTATGGCAAAAAATATTCTTCATATCATGGGACATTATAACATTTGAAATACTGTAACAAACTTAGCATTCAAGTTTTTCCAAACATTCCAATTGTAAACATTAAGGAGAAAGAAATTATTTGGGGTAATACAAAAGGTAGTAACTGGATAATGACCACAGTGACAAAATCCTTTGAAAATAATGTAGACAGATAATGGAATGAATTTAAATACAAGCTTCATGCTATTTAAGACATTTAAAATTAGACCAGACAATGTTCTAAAATAGTGATCTATGGAGAACAATACTGCAATGGCAGGGAAATAGATTGTAACTATTCAGATCTCATCTATACCTTTGGTGATTCTGTATACCTTTGGTAGAGTATAAAACATTTGGCTCCTAGCCTGAACAGAAAATGTAATTTTGTAGCTAACATGATAGAACAAGTATAAGAAGTGATGACCTGTCTAGTAAATCTGATGCATTTCTGAACTTAAACACACTAATAACTTATTTTCATCAAAAATACCAAGAGTTGTATTCAAAATGTTTCTTAGTCAAAGTGAACAAAACAGGTTTAAAATCAAGTGTATCAATGTATAGTGTTATAAAAATCCTTCATATAGTTATTTAAAATAAATTTCTATAAAAAATTAAGGATATTGCACTAAAACTGATGTTAACAGATTTACATCTACAAAATCAAGTATTAAAAAGCTCTGAAAATCTTTCCCATTTTGTTCCTTATTTACAGCTGTGAATTCATAATTGTCCATGCATCTTGAAATATGAGAAGACTTCAGCTTGATCACTTGACTGCAAGTTTCTATAAAGAAGACATGGTCACAAGGAGAGAGAATGAATTTCCTTTATGTTCGCTCTTCCTCCCTATGGTACATCAAGCTGTGCAAATAGTTCTGTCACAGGAAAGGGTTCCAAAGCTTTCTCCGCATTCTTCCAGTTGCGAAAATTGTCTCTGTACCATTCAACTAGCATAAACGAGAAAGTTGAATTTAAGACATAGATCAAATTAAACAGAGAAACTGAGAGTTAGGAATATTTTAGGTACCTTTTCCAGATACCACAAGGAAGCTAACACAGCAGTAGTATAGTTATACATAAATTGCATTCTGTGACATAAATAGCTAATAATATTTGGAATCTTCAGTGAAGTCCTCAACCAAGATACTATTGTATCATATCAAAATGTCTACTTTATTTTTGGCCCTGCTTTTAAATTATATTAATAATGGTAAGGTGTCTTAATGAGTTTCTTCTAAAAAAATACTAATAGGCACATAAGCTACTTAAAGAGGAATCCGTTCTACTGGCTAGTTTGAAAGAGTAAGCTCAGCAGCATTCTGACTTTAGCTACTCATAAGATAACATTAAATTTCAAAACCAAAATATTCTCTATTTCTTTACTCCCAAATCACCACCCTCAAGTGAGTTACAGATATTAAATGTAACATACTTGTTTTCTTTATTCCTTCCTTCCAAGGAACTTTAGGTCTCCATCCTAAATTGTGCATTTTTTCTGAATTCATTGGATATCTTAGGTCATTGGTAGGTCTTAAAAAACAAGTACAAAAACACAAGTTTAAAGAAAAATACAGTTAAAGCATGTACAATATTTTTGAAAACAATTTAGTGTACAGCACTTTGCTCTACAGTGCCCTCAAGCACTCATATTAGGCGTTTTTTAATTAAAAATGATTTTCCCACTCAAACAGATCTGCTTTGTCACATTTTCAAAACATTTCTACCATGCGTGTGATCATGCACAAAACTCATCATATGCAGATACCCAGGGAGAAAAATGAGTTCAGCCCTCACGGTAACTTAAACCCCACTGTGCTAATGTGTTTATATTACCTCCACTCCACCCATCCACCCACTCTGGAGGGCTTTAGAATCCAGATGGTGCTTCCCACCAATCCATGTGGCCTTTGCAGAAAATTTCAGAGAGAAGCTACCAGAGCCTCCAGCTGACAGTGGCAGAAGCAGCCAAAGCTGAGACCTTTGGTCCTTTGGACATTCAGAGAACCTTGTACAGTTTTAATTGGACTTCCTCTGCCCTGTGCTGGTTTTCTGTTTGATCCTCTCCTCCCCTCCTCTCCCCCAAAGTCTTTTCACCTCAGTTTCACTCCACATCTGTCCCTCTTACCCTTTTTTCCCCAACCTTTTCTTTCTCCCTAAACCCCGCTTCCTGCAAGACCCCACTTGATATGTCTTCCGAGTTTGACAGCAAACCACTGATAAATATTCTTGAGTAGTTTTTCAACAAGTTATGCACCCACCTTAGAGTAATTTCATCTAAACCATATTTCCCCAGTTTGCTTACAAGAATATCATGTAGGATTATGTAAAAAGTCCAGATATATCATGTCTATTGCTTCCCCTCCAACCACTAGACCAGTTACCTTGTCAAAGAAATCAATTAGATTTGACACAATTTGTTCTTGAGAAATCCGTGTTAGCTATTAATTATCACCTTATTTTTCTGTAGGTTTGAGCAAATTGATTATTTAATAATTTATTTCAGTATCTCTACAGGTATCAGGCTGAGTGGTCTACAATTCCCCAGGTCCTGTTTTTTCCTCTTTTTGAAGAGAGGTACTATGTTTACCTTTTTATAGTCATCTGGGATGTCATTCATCCTCCATGAATTCTTGAAGACAACAGTTAATGATTCAGAGATTGCTTCAGCTAGTTCCTTAAGTACACTAGCGTGAATTTCGTCATTGTCTGCTGTCATCACACAGTTCATTCTGCTTAAGTGTTATACCGTTCTAGCACCCTGTGTCTGTTTTATCTATTTAGATTTTAAGCTCTTTGGGACTGGGACCATATACTACTCTTTGTACAATGGGTAGCACCATAGGGGTCCGTTCTGAGTTGGCTCTTTGGCACAACCATACTAAACATTATTAGTAATAAATACTAATAATACACTGTTAGGAAGCTTCAAATATTCACCTTGTTTGACACTCTGAAGATATGGCAATACTCTAGAAATCTACAACAGCAATGTCACCGTTAGTGAGAGCTCAGTGCTGCTCAATACATGGAACCTAAATGTACCAATATCCAATGATGGAAAGTGAGGAGAATCCTACTTATGTATTTCACCTTTTATCTAAAGTGCTGCTTACTTGAGGAGAAAAGATGCTACATCACAACATCTAGGAGCTCAGGCACCTGGGCAGTAAGCCAGTGGTCCCCAACACGGCACCTGCCAGGGCATCTATGTGCGCCCGTGTACTGGCCGGCAGATTAGCATCCGCCGAAATGCCGCCGACAAGTAGCGTCATCCAGAGGCATTGCTGCCGATTTTCGGCGGCATTTCGGTGGCAACGCCTCTGGATGACACTGCTTGTCGGCGGCGGCACCTATTGACATTGCTGCTTCTCGGCGGCATTTCGGCGGGTGCTCATCCACCAGCCACGGTCCGCAGTGGCTCGTCGTCTGGCAGGCGCCAGACGAAAAAGGTTGGGGACCACTGGAGTAAGCCGTATCTACATTCCAGGAGCTGACAAAAGATGTAGATGCTGCTGAACTGTTTGGGTGCCAGTGGAAATATGGATAAACTATTTTCAACATTGTCCCAGTAACTGTAGTGATTAATGTCGCATAGACAAGACTTTTGTGTCTGTTAGTCTCCTCAACCAAATATTGTACAACTGTTATTTAAATAAAATAGAATATAAAGTATCTTGTGCTACATTTTAAGATGTTATACTATTGTCACCATAAATCTTTTCCAAGACACAGTCTGCAGTTAGTCTTTCCAATTTCCCTTCTTTATGTTTGTTCACAGCAAGTGAGGCAGGGTTCATATTTTATAGAAAACTTAGTTTTCATAGGACAATGTCCTATTTTTCTTCAACACTTCAGGGCTCATCTGTTCCCATCTCTAATGTTCATAAGTCTCTCAATCTTATCAAGAGTACAATGAAAGCTTGTGTATTTTATGCTCTAGGAATTATTCTGGGGAAGTTCTATGGCTTGTGTTATACAGGTCACACTAGATGATCATAATGGTCCCCTCTGGCCTTGGACAAATCTATCAGTCTAAAATACAGCCAAAGGGCTGCATTTGGCCCATCTGACGTATTTATGCAGCCCATGTAATTACATTCAGACTGTCAGAATCTAAACTTTAACCTTTTTAAGTTAATAAATGTAAAGTTCTCCTGGCTGCCAAGATAACCTTCCAAATATGAACACAATAACTGATAGTTAAGGATAAGATTCTATCATGGCAGTCATAGATTCCATGACTTTCCGGGACCTCTCTGACTTCTGGGGCAGGACCAAACCAGGGGCTGGCCCCTGGCCCGTCAAAGCAGCTGCTGGTCCCCTGGAGCTGGAGCAGCTGTGGTCACCAGGGCTGGAGCAGCTGCAAGCCCCAGCAGTGCTCTGACAATGTGTCATCCTCCCCGCCCCCCGAGGGTATTTTAACTAAAAGTCAGGGAAAGGACATGGGCAATAAACAAAAATTCACAGAAGCCCACGACCTGTCCCTGACTTTTATTAAAAATATCCATGAGAGAATCTTAACCTGATAGTCCTGCAGATCACCTGAAACAATGGCTCAGAAGTGTGACCCCTTCTGCTCCATACTAATCTCACTGGAGTGTCAATTCTAAAGCCTGTTGGCATCAACATGGTGATATTAACTATTCCATTACTGATCATTTCAGAATAGAGAATGGGGGTGCAAATGAAGCCTATAGGAAAGTGGGAAATTGGAAGTTGCTTCAGAGAAGGAAATCCAAATGGAGAACAGAGACGACACACAAAAACAGAAAGTTAAACAAATGACAGAAATAAGAGTGGTTGTAAAGGTCAGAGTTCTTCCACCCTGCATGATGGTGAATGTAACAAGTACTGAACAAACAAATTAAGACAGTTTAGTTACTACATAAAGGCTATATTTCTACACTTTATCTTTGTGCAAATCTCCTACTGACAGTAGGCATTCCTCTGTGGATGAAGGGGAGGAAGTACCACTGTACACACACAGCCTGGCCTAAAAATGGAATATGCCCTTCATGGTGAGCCTGACATCACTGATTTATGCAGGAACAGACTATTGTCACAAAAGGGCATAATCAGAACATTTTTTTTTTTTTTAGGGGTACAAAGAAAGTACAAAACAAAAAAAAAAGATAGAACACATCTTTAAGATAAAAATCCCCCAATAGACAGTTAACCAATTCCTCACCTGTCTTTGACATAATCCACCCAATGTTCCATTTCAGATTCTGAATTGGTCTTTTTTATCTGTCAACCAGAAAAGAATAAATTATTTTCTATATTACAAACCAGGTTACAATGCATAGAATTAAATCAATATTAAGGTTCGAATTTAACACTGGGCTAAGAACCACCATTTCTGTATGTTTTTTGGTTTAAATTTTATGAGCTGTGGCTGGTAAAATTATTGCAAGGTAATTAGTTTTGACCATTTATAGTGATTCCAATGGCCACTCTTCTCCAGATACCTTTCAATACTTGGGGATTGGTCCTACTTTGAGCAGGGGGTTGGTCTAGATGATCTCCTGAGGTCCCTTCCAACCCTGACAGTCTATGATTCTATGATTAATAACTGGATTTTTGTATAATTCTAAATTTTAGCAAGTTTTTACTTTTGGCAATTCCACACTCTCTGACCAAAATGAAATAGAAAGTATCAAGAAGTAGTTGTCAGTTGATGACTGGTCATTAGCCTGCGTGAAAAGCAGGTGGAGAGCTCTCAATGCTGCCCCCTTTTTAAAAAAAGCACTTGCATCAGTGAGAAACAATAATAATAATAATGATACCACCTATTTCCTATATAGAACTTTTCATCAGTAGATCTCAAAATACTTCGAAGTCTTTAAATGTATTTATCCTCACACCTTCCCATTTTACAGATGAGGAACTGAAGCACTTAGAAGCTGAATGACATGCCCAAGGTCACACAGGAAGTTTATTGCAGAGCAGGGAATTGAACCCAGGTCTGATTGTATTAGTATGGAGACTGAGCTACCTTCAGAGTTACAGATCATTTCTTCCAGGTCAGGATCCCAGGAGGACTGAAAAAATACTGTAGCGTGGGGTAGCTTGCATGGCTGTTTTGTGCACTATACCTGTTGTACCAGTTCTGTGGATCTATGGCACTTCTGTCTCCCTAGGGGATTGTCAAACCTCATCCTTCCCACCCTTTGAACATTAAACTTACATAAGCCCAAAGTAATTCAAATTCTCTGAAGTTCAATTGCAGATGTACCATTATTAAGAAGAAAAGAAACCACAAATTCTCTGAACTGTCTACATTGTTTACTTACTAGGTGGATTAATTCTTTAGCAAGCTGTACAATGGACATTTCAAAATTGGTTCCAATGTTATAAATTTCACCTGGCTTCCCCTTCTTTAGAACAGTAAGGAATGCTTCTACTACATCAGTGGCGTAAAGAAAATTCCTTCTTTGAAGCCCAGAACCATGAATGCAGCTAAACAGGAAAAAGAAAGATACTGTGTCATGTAACTTTAAAAACAGAAGTATCCAGTTATTCTATCAACATATAGATGTGTATTTTTAAGTGGATACAACTATTAAAAATTAGACAAAGATGCTTTTTGGTTGAAAGAAGATTCTGTTTGAGTTAATTTTAAAATAGCCTTTTTGGCTCCCGACTGCAATGTAACTAAAATGCAAATAAGTTATGGACATACTCAGATTACTAATGGGACTAATTTTAAACACATTAATTTATGAAGAATACTGCATTGATTACAATTATAACCAAGGCTTTTCCACCACATATTCCCTGCCACAAACCAAAAAAACCACTGTAGAACACTCAAAGTTACATACCATTTCCTGTTCTGATGCAACAAAGATATAAACTTTGGAATAACCTAAACAGCAATAAATAAATAAATAAAGTCGGTTCATTTTAGAAAAAGCTGAAGCTCTACAAGGACTTACAAGGTGAAATCGTGGCCTCACTGAAGTAAATGGGCCCAGGATTTCACCCATAAAGAACATCTATTTAAAAACAAAGCAAAACACAATTGAAAGTTAGATGGAAGAACTGACATAATATATTCATTTGAATTTTAAAACCTGCTTAATAGAAAAAAGTTTAGGGTTTTTTTTAAAAGAGCATTTGTGAGAATGCATGCCTTCCAACATTCATCCTAACAACCAAGCTAAAAGCTCCTTGGGCATGGAAGTTACATGCATATTTATTTTGTTGTTCAAAGTGAACATTTATATACACATCTCAGAAGTCTGTTCAAAGGATTTTACTCAAGACAGGAAATATGATCACTATGATTCTGTGAAACAAATCAGTGTAATAGTAGATAAGCAGAATGGGGAAATAGAATCCATGATCTTCTGCTCTAAAAATCACTGGAGATCACAGGATTAGTAGTTTTAAATCTTACCCTCTTTAGGGAGCCAGGGAGGCCCTGATCCTACAAACACAACATATGCTTAACTTTATGCATATGAGGAGTCCCACAGAGATCAATGGGGCTGCTCAAGTGCATAAAGTTAAGCACATGTGAAAGCATTTGCAGGATCAAGGCAAATGGGGCTATACACTTGAGCAAGTATGATCCTACCTTGCATAGACAAGTCACACCCAAACATCCCCATGTAGGCAAAAAATTACTCAAACATCTGTGAGCATGAGTTAAAATCCAGTGGTCTGGTACCTACCTGTAACAAATTCATAACTACAAACAATAGTTACTACAGTTGCCAGCTAAAGAGCACAAATGTGCCACAAAGATAGAAAGATCTTGAGGTACTAATTTTTGAGCAAGAGTCCCAGGCTACCTGCGAGTACTTACGTTGGCAATCGTGGTATCCAGCTGTGGCCAAGAATTCATCAAAAACATATTGCTTCCTACAGTTACTTTTTTCTAACTATAAAAGGCTATACATTTTAGTTCATTTTGATTCTTCATTAATCAGTCCAGTAAGTCCCTAAATATTTTTTCTTTATTCTTCTATGAGTTACCACCAATTTGTCTAAATTTTTCCAAAATGGTCAGAACTAAAAGCAGTGCAGAGACGCACAACCTCACAAAAATAGCACAAATATGCCTTTGCAAAATGCGGCATTTCTTTATTAAAATGTGCAGTAACTTTCATTGTCATTTATCCACTATCACCCCATGTTTGGATAGTAGCAATACAAAACACTATTTAATATCTATTTTGAATTATTCCTCTCCACAAGATAAGCCTAGACAAATGCAATCCACTTTAATTTCATTTTATTTCTGACCTGATTTCTGACTTTTTTAGCTTTCTTTTTATCTTTACTGATTCAACTCCACCTTCTTTCATACTGAGGGATTTTTTAAAAACTTACTGTTTACCTCACTTTCATATCATCAATTGAATTATTAATTAAGACCAGAATTAACACCAATCCCTGTGGCACCCTGATATCCTCTGAAAATCTAGAAGCACTGTAAAAAATTCTGACAATGCTCGAATAGATATTTGAGACACTTTAACAAATGCTTTATTGGAGAAATATAGTTCCTGCTTCCCTTGCATCCACCAACATGAGTCAGCTAGGGGTGGTTAGATTGGTAGGTTATTAATATCAGACTAAGACAGATGGTGCTAATTGAGCTTGACCTACTTTGCCTGTCATACAAATTATTTTCTTTGGAAAACATTGTAAGTATATTCAAACACACACACACAAAACAAACAAACAAACCAGCAGTAAAACATCTAAATAACCTTTTTACAATGAATTAGAGAGTTAAGATAGAAAAAAAAATATTACTTACTTTTTCTGGATACTGATGTGGTCCATAAACATTGCTGCTTCGTGTGATAACAACTGGAAACTTTAAAATATTAAACATGTGAGTATTATCTGTCAAGGACTGTAGGCCCAAAATGCCTTCGCTTCTTCACCGAACAATTAATAGTAGCAATTCGCAATTTTGTAGTGCCTATCCAAATATCTGGAAGAACTTTATGAATAAATGAAGCCACAAGACACACCTGCCAGTAGACAAATACCTCCAGTTTAGAGATGGAGACATGCAGTCAGCAACAGAAGTTCCTGTTCCCCATTCTCATTTGCATTCCTGTCTAGAGGACACTACAAACATGTATACGGTAGACAATATAAAGAGCCTTTGTGTGACATTTCTTATTCAAAAGAAATGTTTCACTGTCACTAACAGACATCTATCCCTGAGTTTTCCCCATCCCAAAGACAACAAACTTATGAAGAGCCTTCAAAGGCCTGAAAAAAATAAGATGAAGAATGAAGCAAGACAGTTTACAATTGAAATGTTTAAACAAACAAGGATCTGCATAGCAATTTAAAGCTTAAAATAAAAATAAATAAGGAAAGATGGAAGGTTGCTTTCCCCATGGAAGCAGACAATCAAATTTGGTTACCTTAACTTCGCACACCCCTACTTTGGAATATATGATTTCTTTTACGTTTAGCTGTAATTTAGAAACTAGGGAATTTAGTTAGTTTTCATAGACTGGTAGAAGAAAGATGAAAATTCAGAAGTTTACAATTACAATGAAAAAATATCTGTTTGTTTTGAATGCCTTTAATAACAGGATAGGCAAGTGTCCTTTTGATCCAATTTAAACAGAACTGTGAATCAGATGGTACTGTGTCAGAAATAATTTCCCTAAACAGTTTATTAAGGTTTACCGTGACTCAGTTTCCACATAAGCATTCTTTTATTAGTCCAAAGGCCACTTGCTGTTGATTACATTCAAAATATTACTCATGGGGGGATTCTGTGCTACTACACGCGTGCATAATTAATGAGCCGTGTATATTTTTAATTTTTGAGCAGAAAAAAGCTTCTGCCTAAATGTTGCTGAAGTTCTGCCTTTTGCCCACCGGAGGGCGCTGTGATGCAAGAACAGCAGCAGCTCCCATCCAGCTGAGGAAGAGAAAGAGCCTGCCTTCTTTGCAGTGCACGTCAGGCCAGGTCAGGAGAGGGGAGCTTTGGAGAAACAGAGAGCGTGGGGTGCTGGCAGGGGGTGGGGAGGTCAGACAGGAGCTCATGAGAGCTAGTGGGGAAGGACAGACTGGGGCGGGGGCTGAACAGGGAAACATAAGGACGGGGTAATGACTGAGTGGGGGCACAGAGACACATGGGGAGGGGGCACAGAGACATGGGAATGGCTGGGTGAGGCACAGACATATAGGGACGGGGAGTGGCTGAGTGGGGGCACAGAAACACATGGGGATGGGGTACAGAGCCACATACGGACAGGGGAAGGCGGTGCAGGACCACATGGGGATGGGGAGAGTGGGTGTCTGAGTGGGGGTGGAGGGACACGTGCATAGGGGATGCAAGGACACATGGGGGTGCAGGAACACATGAGGGACAGGGGCAGATGTACCTGACTGAATGGGAGATGCTAGGGGTCAGACAGGGTCTGCATGGGGGAAGCTCCCTAACAATCCTGTCTATAAGGTAGGTAGAAAGCTGACTAGATTGTCGGGCTCAGCGGGTAGTGATCAACAGCTTGATGTCTAGTTGGCAGCCGGTATCAAGTGGAGTGCCCCAGGGGTCGGTTTTGTTCAATGTCTTTATTAATGATCTGGATGATGGGATGAATTGCACCAACAGCAAATTCACAGATGACACTAAGATGGGGGGAGAGGCAGATACACTGGAGGATAGGATAGCATCCAGAGTGACCCAGACAAATTGGAGGATTGGGCCAAAAGAAATCTGATGAGGTTCAACAAGGACAAATGCAGAGTCCTGCACTTAGGAAGGAAGAATCCCATGCACCGCTACAGGCTGGGGACCGACTGGCTAAGCAGCAGTTCTGCAGAAAAGAATCTCAGGATTACAGTGGACGAGAAGCTGGATATGAATCATCAGTGTGCCTTTGTTGCCAAGAAGGCTAACAGCATATTGGGCTGTATTAGTAGGACCATTGCCAGCAGATCAAGGGAAGTGATTATTCCCCTCTATTTGGCAATGGTGAGGCCACACCTGGAGTATTGTGTCCAGTTTTGGTCCCCCCACTACAGAAGGGACGTGGACAAATTGGAGAGAATCCAGCGGAGGGCAACGAAAATGATTAGGAGGCTAGGGCACATGACTTACAAGGAGAGGCTGAGGGAACTGGGGTTATTTAGTCTGCAGAAGAAAAGAGTGACGGGGGATTTCTTAGCAGCCTTCAACTACCTGAAGGGGGGTTCCAAAGAGGATGGAGCTAGCCTGTTCTCGGTGGTGGCAGATGACAGAACAAGAAGCAATGGTCTCAAGTTGCAGTGGGGGAGGTCTAGGTCGGATATTAGGAAACACTATTTCATTAGGAGGTTGTGAAGCACTGGAATGTGTTACCTCAGGAGGTGTGGAAACTCCATCCTTAGAGGTTTTTAAGGCCCGGCTTAACAAAGCCCTGGCTGGGATGATTTAGTTGGTGTTGGTCCTGCTTTGGACTAGATGACCTCCTGAGGTCTCTTCCAACTCTATTATTCTGATTCTATGAATCTCTCTCCACCCCACAAAAAAACCTGTTCCATATTTTTCCTACCCATACCCAACAACCCTCCAAGTTCACACCCAGGCTCCTTCCCAGCAATTTACTTCCGTCTCCCTCAGCTCCTCCGTTACTCCTGACTCCCCGAAGTCTTTGCACTGCTTCTGAGGGATGCAGGAAATACGGTTCTGTATTGTAGTTTAAATGAATTATTACTCAGAGTTCTGTATTAATATGCCTAATAAGAAACCTATTTCTCAAAAAACATTTCCTGAATCTTTTTTGTTATCTGTATTGTTACAGACATACTTGCTGACAGGCATTTGAAATAAATGACCAAAAATAATTGAAACTGGTATGATTATATTGTGTTCTTTTGACAAATAAAATATGCAGAATTTTAAAATATTATGCATGGAACTTAATTTTTTGGTGTGGAATTCCCCCAGGAGTACAATATCAATGTAACCACATACTTCCTTATATTCTATACCCCCAGCAATAATACAGTTATAAGCAATAGCCAAAACGTAACAGGTTCAGGCCCAGAAGATACCTTTCTATCATGGCATGATTCCAAAAGGGTCAGTGCTTTTCTGTACTAAGAACTCCTAAAAAAACGTTGCTTTTTATATACTATAACAAACATGTAATGTCATTACTGGTTATTGGACCTTAGTGAAAGTTACCTGTAGCAATTTAGGGCTGCACTTTGCTCTCTTCTTGGTTTTCTTATCTTATTTTGCTGTATTTTCCCCTAGCTACTGAACTCCACATGTCTTTCTAAACAAAGTTACATAATTAATCACTTACTGCGTCTAGCATCCAATCTATCATGTTTTCCTTATTTCTAATATTCAGCCCAAAATTTAAATATTTCCAGGGTTGCTATAAATTTAACCGAAACAATCCCTCTTTCTCATAATCTCATTATTTTTGGTCACTTGCTTCACGCCTATTACTTATGTCAAAGTCCAAACTCAATTTAAAACTATAATTCACTCAGATCTAATGTGGGCTTATATTCCTACACACTGTGTTTACACATTGTGGTAGATTTTACTTTGACACATATGGAAGGGATGCTATTGCAATAAACCTTATAGTTTCTGAAACCTGAATAAGCTTACCTGATACCTCTCCCAGTAAGACTGAACAAAGCATTCTGCAGCTGCTTTAGATGAGGCATAAGGATTTGTTGGTCGTTTGGGTGAAGCTTCATCAAATTCCTGAAATAAAAAGAATGATAACTTGCATTATATAACAGCTTTCATCCTAAAGAATCCTAGAATGTTTTTAAAGCTTCATACTGAAGCTGCTGTCAGAACATTTCTACCACAACTGGGGTAAAATACAGAAGTCGTTTGACAGTATTGGAAGTGAAGAATACACTATTCAGCTGAAAACAAAGGAGAAGTTTAGGCAGAGTATAAATGTCTATATGAAAAAAAACCCAATCCAGATGGACAAAAGTTTTACCGACAAAAAGTGTTGGTCTGGACAACACTTTGCTGGCAGAAGACTCTCTCCAGCTACAAAGTTACTGCCCCTAGTTGGGAGTGGTTTTATTTTGTCGGCAGGAGAGCTCTCTTTTGTCTGCCAACAAAGAGGGACTACGCTGTATAACTTACAGCGGCACTGCTGTAGTGGCACAGCTGTGCCCCTGTAAAGTGTGCAGTGTAAACATAGCCTGGAACTGACTGAGGTTCTGTCTGACATGGTGATGACGTTCACACCACTTATCTTGGGGAAACTTTAAAATCCACATGATCAATGGCACAAAACCTCCTACCCAATCTCTCTACTTTCTTGAAGGTAATCTCCAGACCCACACATAGCTATACCCTGGACTGGATGAGTTCTTTAGAGCAACATACCCCTGCCATCCCAGTGGTGTCAACCACAATTTCAGCAACTGATACAGAGCAAGACTTTCTTATCACTAATTTGCTATGATGCGAAACCTAACAAAGTGGTAGATCTGATATGAGAACCTCTTAGTTAAATGGATATAGATGCAAAGTAGGCCATATTAAAATTCCTTATTGGAAGAATATAAGAGCGGCCATACTGGGTCAGACCAAAGGTCCATCTAGCCCAGTATCCTGTCTTCCGACATTGACCAATGCCAGATGCCCCAGAGGGAATGAACAGAACAGGTAATCATCAAGTGATCCATCCTCTGTTGCCCATTCCCAGCTTCTGGCAAACAGAGGCTAGGGACACCATCCCCGCCCATCCTGGCTAATAGCCATTGATGGACCTATCATTCATGAACTTATCTAGTTCTTTTTTGAATCCTGTTATAGTCTTGGCCTTCACAACATCCTCTGGCAAAGAGTTCCACAGACTGACTGTGCGTTGTGTGGAAGAAAATACTTCCTCTTGTTTTAAACCTGCTGCCTATTAATTTTATTTGGTGACCCCTAGTTCTTGTGTTATGAGGAGTAAATAACACTTCCTTATTTACTTTCGCCACACCACTCATGATTGTCTATACCTCAATCATATCCCCACTTAGTCATCTCTTTTTCCAAGCTGAAAAGTCCCAGTCTTATTAATCTCATCTCATACGGATGCCATTTCATACCCCTAATCATTTTTGTTGTCCTTTTCTGTACCTTTTCCAATTCCAATATATCTTTTTTGAGATGGGGCAACCACATCTGCACACAGTATTCAAGATTTGGGCGTACCATGGATTTATATAGAGGCAATATGATATTTTCTGTCTTATTATTTATCCCTTTCTTAATGATTCCCAACATTCTGTTCGCCTTTTTGACTGCCACTGCACATTGAATGCATGTTTTCAGAGAACTATCCACAATGACTCCAAGATCTCTTTCTTCAGCTAATTTAGACCCCCTCATTTCATATGTATAGTTGGGATGTTTTCCAATGTGCATTACTTTGTGTTTATCAACACTGAATTTCTTCTGCCATTTTGTTGTCCAGTGACCCAGCGTTGTGAGATCCTTTTGTAGCTCGTTGCAGTCTGCATGGGACTTAACTATCTTGAATAGTTTTGTATCATCTGCAAATTTTGCCACCTCACAGTTTATCCCTTTTTCCAGATCATTTATGAGAGGACCTTCCCTCTTATCCCATGACAGCTTACTTTGCTTAAGAGTCTTTGGTGAAGGACCTTGTTAAAGGCTTTTTGAAAATCTAAGTACACTATATCCACTGGATCCCCCTTGTCCACATGCTTGTTGACTCCCTCAAAGAGTTCTAGTAGACTGGTGAAGCATAATTTCCCTTTACAAAAACCACGTTGACCCTCCCCCAACGAATTATGTTCATCTATGTGTCTGACAATTTTGTGATTCATCTATGAGAAATAGTATTCCTTTTCTCTTTCTTTTAATCGAAGTGGGCATAAGTTGTACAATCCTCCTTGCTGATTAAAAATGAAGTTGTGAATGGGTAGTAATCAGTAAGGTTATCCCCTCAATACTGAGAAATAGTTATCGCCATTACTTTTTGCACTGATGAAGGAATCACTGCCACAAACTGTCAAACAAGGCTATGTCTTTCCTTATTTACAAAATGCCCAAAAGTGTGTTAGGTATTTCAGGGCTTTTCTACATGGCGAGTTATTGTGCTGCAACCCAGGGTGTGAATCTACAGTGCACTAGCTTGCTCCACCATAACATCCTCTGTCGTCACTGCTACAGCTCAGCAAATGTCCAGGACTGCAGCTTGACATATGACGACTTGAAAGCATAGCTTGCCAAACCATGCAGATTCATACCCAGGCTTGCCACACAGTAACTTACCATGTACACAAGCCCTTAAATATATAGCAAAACAAGTTCCCTGTCACATAAAACTTACAATCTAAGTAGACAACACACAAAGAATGGCAGAAAGAACAAAATGTTCTTTAAATAAAGATAGGCTCAAAAACACCCTGGGCAGAATTTGTGACAGGACATTCTTTCCATACCACTTAAATTTTATTTCTTCAAATGCATTTTTTTTTAACTGTATACCCATTGTTCTCGGCATTCTGTATTAAATGTAATACACAAATGATAAAAGACGATGAATAAGAGACTGTTACTAAACTATGTTTTAGTAACAATCAGTATTTGTTTATAAGTTTCATTATCTTCAGGAACAGCACATACAGTATATGATAGTTCATTCACAGAAGTCATGGGAAGTTATTAAAATCTTATTTTGTTCTGTTGAAAATCTTTAAAAATATGCATAAAACAAGCAGAGGTACAAAAAAATACAGCTGTGTTTTCAAGCTCACCTCATCAATGCTACCTCCATATACTTCATCTGTGCTGACATAAATGAACTTCTCCACACTGGCTTCATATGCAGCAGTGACCAGGACATGAGTGCCATAAACATTCACATAGGTGAATTCCAGGGTACGCCAAAATGAAAGATCTATAACAGAATGAGTTTGTCTTAAAATTTAATTTCACTAGGGTAGAGAATGAAAAATAGTTTTCATTTCAGGCACTGAAGACTTTAAAAAGATGACTTGGCATGAAAAGATTAACAGGAAACCATATCATGAGGCACTGTAGAGATGAGAGTTTTTGGTGGTGTTGATTGCCAATTAACATGATTATAAAGACAAATATAGACATTCCCAATATTTGCTCCAAGACAAACGTTTGTACTTGGTAACGAACCATGACCAATTCCAGGGTGAACTACAACCAGGAATAAAATGTTGCGGAGTAGCTATATTTGCCTTTACAGTAGTGATAGTTAACTAAGTTAAACGGCAGTCAATTCACTTGAGTTTACAAGACAACCAAACCCCTCTATGTAACAAAAGGCCTAACTCAAATGTGGTTTAAGTATAGGTTGCAATACAATATCCAATCATTAATTTGTTATTACTAAAACATTAGTTTTAACAATTCTCATTAGATAAGACACTAAAACTAACTGACAGGAGTTAAAGCCTTAATGTATGCGAGTTTTACTTCCCAACGTTGCAAAGTATTTTCTGGAGAGTTCTTCAGGAAAATTTGTTATTATTGCAATGTGTACACACCCCTAAAAAAACCCCAGCATTAAGATAGAAAAATTCAGAATTTAAGGAAGAAACAAAACAAAACAAAACAAGAGTTCGGTTGAATGCTCAACCTTAACTGCATTCTCTTTTCAATTTGCCTTATGCTGTATTCATATTTGGTAGTCTGGTAAATATAAATTGGAAATCTCTTAAAAGCCCTACATGTGTGTGCACTCTCTCGCTCTCTCTCTATATACACACACACACACACACCGAGACACCCATATGATCTACAATGTTAAAGACTACTTCAAAACTGACATTATAACATTAGAATTTTTTATAATTGCAATGCTCCATCATTTCCACTTTGATACAATAATGTAGAATAGATAAATGGTCCCATTTTGGGGTGCAGGGTCCCAGAATGGTGGTTCCCTACAGTAGAGGAGGAAATGAGAAAGGAATATTCTTCAAGTTGCTTCCCCAAGAAAGAAGCTATCAAAAGTTGGGATTTCATGTAGGAATCCTGAACCAACACTTTTAACATCTGACCTGAGAGCAAAAAGAGCATCACCCAGTCCAAAGTCTCACAAATGACTCACACTAAACCTGCTATTTGTAGATAGTGAAATACAATCCAAATGTCTTGATTTGTGAAAAGGAGTTCAGAATCCAGAAAGCCAGGCTATACTAATACAGGTACTACAGATGTTCAAGGTATTGTGCATGGGTAGTGGAGCAAGGGAGAGGGGGGCATTGAAGTAACCTTTTAAGGCCCAGTCTCATGAACTGACAGTGCAAGAAACAAATCTGAAGGAAATTTCCTGTCTAATGGTCCCATTCTAGTCAGGATGGTCCTGTGATACTCAACCTTAAACCTATCCCTGGATCAGAAATGAACCGTGCCTTGCACCTAATACCAGTATAATTTCTTGGGGGAGAAGGAGAATGGTGGGGCGGAGGGGTAAGAGAAAAAAGAGTAAAGGAATATTTTCTCTAGCGGGTAGCTTTAAAGAAAATAGGAGCTGTCAAACTGCTCACAGTCTGGAATGTTAGTAGTATCATAGAATATCAGGGTTGGAAGGGACCTCGGGAGGTCATCTAGTCCAACCCCCTGCTCAAAGCAGGACCAATCCCCAACTAAATCATCCCAGCCACGGCTTTGTCAAGTCTGGCCTTAAAAACATCTAAGAAAGGAGATTCTGCAGTATGTCTGTTTGCACATCACATTAATTTTAACACTGAAATTTAAAACGTTTTCCTTTGTGATTTTTGGAGCGCAAAGTCATTGATGATGTCCTCACATGATAAGCTACAGAGTTTGTCACTTTCAATGTACAGAATGCTCGGAGCAGATAGACGTCTGCCTAGAAAACGCTACAAGAAAAGCTCTCTTTGTGTTCGCTTCTCTATCCTCTGTCTCCCCCAGGGCCATTAATTAATCTTGAGTAAACACCTTGGACACACAGTGACAACAAGCTATATGCGTGAAAGAGAAAGAATTTACCAGAAAAGAGACTGGTAATCTCTAGACAGGCATTGAGAAAGTGAGAAAAATTAGCCTATATTCAAGCAAATATAATGAATATCATAGGCTATTAAAGCCTATAAATCACATATGCATATAGTTTGAAATAACTTGCTCACCAAGTACTCAGAATATTTTGATATATATGTATATCTTCCTTCACTTCTCTCAAAAATCCTCTATTTATCCTTTTGTCAGCACTCTGATATTTACTGTGAAGGTTCCTGAAACTGACAGAGGGAAGCCAACACAAATTTATCCTCAAGATCCACTCGACCCAAGTCCATAAGATGATCACCTGCAAATTCAATCACGTGAAGCATGGATAGTGCATAAAGTAGAAAGCGGCATGCGCACTAACATACACAACGGTATGTATGTACAAATCTAAAGAAGAAAGAACACACTAACTCTTAAGAAAACTTAGAAAAACAGGAATGAAGGCACTACATGATTGAGCGTGCTGGACCGTAAACAAAAGATGGCGGCCTTCCAGCTATTACCAGCCAAGGGGGATGCTAAACTAGAAGCAGCTGGCCAATAAAACACTGCCTTAGGAGACTGATAGCAGACTTACTCGTATAAAGACTAATTTTACAAGTGCAATTATCGTTTTTTTTTTCTCAACCTGGCCTCCCACCTGTCAATAATGAACGATTAGTGAAGGGTAATAGGACAAGGGTATTTGTGTAGCCAGATGTGTATATTTTTGTCATATTTGAACAGAAGTGTCTATATTTAGAGAGAATCTTCTTTTTCCCATATCGCCTTTATTTATCAACCGATTTTGATAAAGTTTGAAATGGAGTCAGTTTTTTCTTTTTTAGAGGCCCCTCATATTGTGAGGCCCTAAGCTGTAGCTTAGTTAACTTATGCCTTAATCCGGCCTTACTGACAGACCCTGAGTCTTAACAGTGCTACTTGGTGTTGCTATAATAAATAGACAATTATGGTCCTTTAGTTTAATACGAAAGCGACAGGAATGAAAACAGCAACAACATGAATAGGTTAGTTGTTTCAAACAAAACACCTAGTAGATTTATTACAACAACATCAACAATGCTCACCTACGTGGGTTTGTGCTGCAAAATGTAGTACTATATCAATTTTCTCAGTTTCAAAAAGTAGTTTTATAAAATGGGGTTCACAGATGTCACCCTAAAGAGAAAAACAATTAGATTAAAAACACAGATAGCAATTCAAGTCAGTTTTTAATAATGGAGTCTCGATTCTTAACTGTACCAAGATTTATCTAAAGTGTATAAATAGCATGTAGTCTGTTTTGTTCATTTTATCTATGACTTTATGCAGGACTGCATTCCTATTGATTACTTGTATACCATCATGTCAGTCCATATTTATTGAATAGCTTATTTTAAAAAACATAGTACATGAGAATCAAAAAGAGCTAAGCACTTACATACAAGTGGGACTACCTCAATGAGTAAATGTGGGGGAAGTACTCTTGTTGATACTTACAATAAACTATTACATAAAATAAATTCCCAAATCATGTCCAAAAGTCATTCAGTTCCCTCAACACATTTTACAGCTAAAGAAATAAAATTCTGTGTAACCCTCATACTTGCAGTCAAACTAGCCATACTCTTAAAATAGCAGAAATGTTACTTTAAACATAAAAGGACCCGTTAATTTAACCTATACTCCAGGGGTCGGCAACCTACGGCATGCGAGACAATTTTGAATGGCACGCGGCTGCCTGCTGCGGTTCCGACCCCTAACCACATTCAGCCCCCCCACCCACCGCTCTCACCTGCTGGAGCAGGAGGCAGAAGCTTCGTCTTGCAGCAACCAAGCTCCCTCCCTCCCCCAGCCGTGGTTCAACCTGCTTTCCTGCCCCTCCTCCTCTCCTTCCCTGCGCCAGCCCTTGCAAAGGGAGGGGAGAGGAGTGGCAGCGTGCTCGCTGCTCCGCAAAAGCCCCGAGGCCCCGCTCTCCCGGCTGGAGCTCCAGCCGGCGCGAGACAGCCGCGGCCCCTTGCTAAAGCCGGCCCTGGGTAAAGGAGGCAGAGAAGAGGTAGGGATGGGGCCTTGGGGAAGGGGGTGGAACAGGACGTATCCCTTCCAGCCCCCTGCCATGAGCCGCTCAGTTCAGAGGGCAGGGGGCTGGGAGCACCCCCTTGAGCTGAGCACCCCAGCCCTCTGCCCTGAACCCCCCCCCCACCCCCAGCCTTCTGCCCTGCACCTCCACACACACCCCAGCCCTCTGCCCTCCCCCACACTCCCAGCCCTCTGCCCTGACCTCTGAAGCCCCCCACACCCCCAGCCTTCTGCCCTGCACCCCCCACACCCCTCCAGCCCTCTGCCCTGACCTCTGTAGCCCCCCACACCCACCCTTCTGGGGTGTGGGGGNCCCTCTGCCCTGACCTCTGAAGCCCCCCACACCTCCAGCCTTCTGCCCTGCACCCCCCACACACCCCCAGCCCTCTGCCCTGACCTCTGAAGCCCCCCACCCACCCTTCTGGGGGTGTGGGGGGCTTCAGAGGTCAGGCCCCACTCAGCCCGCTGCCAGCCTAGGTGAACAGAACGCCAGGCTGGCAGTGAACTGAGCAGGCTGGTGGCGTAAGATCAGCATTTTAATTTAATTTTAAATGAAGCTTCTTAAATATTTTGAAAACCTTGTTTACTTTACATACAACAATAGTTTAGTTATATAATATATAGACTTATAGAGAGAGACCTTCTAAAAAACGTTAAAATGTATTACCGGCACGCGGAACCTTAAATTAAAGTAAATAAACGAAGACTAGGCACACCGCTTCTGAAAGGTTGCCTACCCCTGCTATACTCATTAACTGAATAAAGTTCATATTAAAAAGTCACAATCTTGTGGGGGGGGGGGGGGGGGTTCAAACCAACAACCTCCCTGTCAGTTGGTGATGATAAAGGAAGGATAGTCTTATATTCTAGAACTAGCTGCTGTCAATATTAAAATAGTTTTTAAATTACACAGAATAAATATTAAATGAATTAGCAATGGCAAGAGCCACCGTAAGTTTATTAGAGAAAATTACAAAAATTACATCTTTGAAATTATCTAATTAGTTTACTTCAGCAGTTAATATACATTTTCATGAATTGGAATGTGAACTATCACAGAAAGAGCAAGTGAAAAAACTCTGTCCTAAAACAATCTTCATGAAGCCAGAATTTGTAGGCTAAGCCACAAAAGTTCTGTTATTTGAAAGAATAAGAAAGTCAGTTAATAGAAAATTAAGATTGCCCATAGGAAAAAGCAAGTAAAGTCTTCAAAGAGCAAGCAAAAGCACTGCTAAAAACAAAGAAAAAAAACACATATCCAATTTTTTTTAAGTGATTCAAAAACTGCTTTCCTGTAGTTATGCATTAATAGAGAACAAACTACAGCTACCTCTAAAAATGAGGAAATAGAAATGTACTTCACACTTTCCAAGCGGCGGCCAGCACATCCCTCAGCCCACGCAGCTTATCGCAGCTCCCATTGGCCTGGAGCGGTGACCCGGGGCCAGTGGGAGCTGCGATCAGCCGAACCTGTGGACACGACAGGTAAACAAACCAGCCAGGCTGCCAGGACGCTTACCCTGGCGGGCAGTGTGCCAAAGGTTGCCAATCCCTGCTATACATAAAGCATAAAGATATTATGAATAATTTGTGAATGAACAGCGACACCTAGTGGCTTTAAAAAATGGAAGATGAACTGAAGATCATTCTAGCATCTAGCTCATAGTTTTCAGAAGCAAGGCAACCAACTGGCTGGCAATAGTTCCAACAATATAACTATTTTATATAACTACACAGGCAAAAGTGTTAGTTTACCTTTGCTCAAAATGCTACACACCAAAAAACACACTAGTAAATGTTCTTTAAACATCAGCATTACTCAGCCTTTGCTACAGAAACCAGTGTGTTTGCAAAAAGTCAATGAAGGATTTAAAATAATGTAAAAAGCAACAGAGGGTCCTGTGGCACCTTTAAGACTAACAGAAGTATTGGGAGCATAAGCTTTCGTGGGTAAGAACCTCACTTGCATCTGAAGAAGTGAGGTTCTTACCCACGAAAGCTTATGCTCCCAATAAGAAGTGAGGTTCTTACCCACGAAAGCTTATGCTCCCAATACTTCTGTTAGTCTTAAAGGTGCCACAGGACCCTCTGTTGCTTTTTACAGATTCAGACTAACACGGCTACCCCTCTGATACTTAAAATAATGTGTTTCTTACTGTACCTCCAGAGAAATACACCCTTCAGAGAGTCATCAAAATTCCAGTAATTTTCAGTGGGGAATGCTGAACAATGCTAATACTCTTAAAATTATACACAAATATTAGAACCTGCAGGCTTTTGGTTTTGGCCCTTGCAATGCATAGCACATAGTACTTAGTATAGCTATATATGTCCTAGTATGCTCTCATAATCTTAAAATATATCACCAGCCCAATTATCTGTTACATTAACATTCTGCACTTATATTAGGCTTCCCAGTTTTAGAAGTACTTTACAAACATCAACTAATTAATCCATGCAACACCCTTGTGAGGTGTGTAATGAAGTATTATTCCCATTTTACAAATGAGGAAGCTGAGGCACGTAAGATTTAAATAGGTTTCAGAGTAGCAGCCGTGTTAGTCTGTATCCGCAAAAAGAACAGGAGTACTTATGGCACCTTAGAGACTAACAAATTTATTAGAGCATAAGCTTTCGTGGACTACAGCCCACTTCTTCGGATGCATATAGAATGGAACATATATTGAGGAGATATATATACACACATACAGAGAGCATAAACAGGTGGGAGTTGTCTTACCAACTCTGAGAGGCCAATTAAG